>NW_006408939.1:1136301-1148312 GCF_000296735.1 Chrysochloris asiatica | reverse complement strand
CCCATCAACTGAAGAATGGATAAACAAGCTGTGGTACATACACACAATGGAGTACTATGCTACCTTGAAAAATAACAAGGAAGCTGCATGACACTTCCTAACATGGATGAACCTTAAGGACATTATGTTGAGTGAAATTAGTCAATCACAAAAGGAAAAATACTGCATAGGACCACTACTGTAAAAGACTAAAAAAAGAACCCATACTATCTCAGTAGAGTGGATTCTTAGCAGGCTGCTAGGACGTAGGGGTAGAGTTAAGGGCCAGAGGGGATGGTGAACACAGGGCAGGGAGTAGACACAGCATAGTTTGGGTGTGGGAGAGGGGGGCAATATTTAAGCAGGGAGAGGAGAATGGAAGAACAAAGCAGACAAGAGAACAATTAGATATGAATGAGCTAAATGAGACAGAAGTAAAAAATGATGTAGGCACAGCCTGGGAATAACAGGGCTCTAGGATGCAGAGACTGGGATATGTTTGGAATAGGGAAAGGGGGGGAGTAATGTTAAGATGCTTGGCTGACTTTTGAACCTTGGTTTCCCATACATTATATTATAAAACAGACACTGGAGGGGGAGAGAATAGAAGAGCCAGAGATGTCACCATAGAAAGCTTGTAAGTCCATCTTCTGCCTATAACTGATTGGAATACCTAAAATGGGACTACAATGTGTCCAGTGAAGGAGGTTTCCTGAAGAGCCTTGGCAGTACATAAGAATACAGATTGAAGCCTAACCACATCCAGGCACTCAGAGATGGGACACATTCCTCTTGAAAGGACAAGCAGACCAGCCTGGAGCAACCAGAAAACCAGAAGACACTTCTGGAAAGAAAGACCTACAGGAAAAATACAGAACAATTAGAGCAATCCAACTGTTACCACAAGAACAAGCTTGTCACTCACCCAGGAGACATCAAGGCAAGTGGTTGGGTCCTCTCCCAAGACTAAGATGCAATGGGGATACACGCTCTGATTGGCGACCATGCAGGTCACCCATAAAGAGAAGTGACCGAAGAACATCAATGAAGCAGCAAGCTAAGCCCTACGTCGTTCAGCACACTACTCTGAGCCTGGGTGGAGACTTGGCTGGCCAGCAGCGAGGCAAGACCAGGGGACTCATGGGTTCAGAGTCAGTGACACAGCCACGGAGGACTGGAGTGGAGAGTGGAGCGACCAGCTGATAAGAAGAGGGTGGACAGACATAAGAACACCCACACTTGCAGATGATGCCCACTTGACCTGACTTCAATGACTGGATGAACAGAACTCAATCTGAGGAAGAAAGAAGAGGGGGGAGAAAAAAAGTGTCATCTGATACAACGTGATGAACTTGACCTACACCTATAACTGCAGTGGCTCAAAAGAGGAAACAAATCCCAGCTCCATGAACTACTCCCACCGCCTCCACACAAAGAGTGGATAGGGATGGGCAACTTGAACACTGGCTACCCAAAATGGGGGAAGGGATACAAAGGTAAGAAGTGACTGGCTTACAATCTTTCAAGAGGGAACCTAGACCCACAGCCGGGGAGGATAGTAGAGTTTCCAGTGAATAGTACCCAACCTGTCTGGAAAGGGCTGATGAAAAGAAATCCAGATGGGTCTCATGTGATGCAGTGGTGAATAATTGCTACCAGGACTGATTGTGAAGTCTGGAAATGTAAAGGTGAATATTTTATAGCAAAGAGGGGAGAGACTAACCTTTCAATCTAGGAGTGGAGGGCCCTGGGACCATCAATGGAGAGGAGCAGAGAGTGGGACCCCACCCAGAGAAGTAGTGGGGCCTGAGATGGAGACAGAGAGGATGACGTGAATAGATGGAGTGACTGGGGACTTGAGATCCAGAGAGGGAAGGGGGCTGTGTGCTGAGGACCTTGGGGTGGGGCATGCGGGGTATACCCTTTGGTGGGGAGATGATGCATAGACGGGATGGTAACCATGGCAATGAAAAGATGTATGATAGAATGAATGTAAAACTGATGTTTCCCCGTGTAAACTATCACACAATACACAATAAAACATTCATTAAAAAAATAAAAAAGCATGGAATATTCACTCTCCCTGGTGTGGCTCTGTGGGTTAATACTTCAGACTGCAAAGTCATTTGAACTGCAAAGTCAGTGGTTCAAGCTCATCAGCTACTCCTTGGAAACCCTACACAGGGTTGCTATGGGTCGTAATAGACTCAATGGCACTTAACAACAAAAACAACAAGGAAAGTTTCATGTGTACTCTCTCATGGTGAAGATTGTACTTTCTCTTCAGGATTCCTTTTACTAATTTCATAACTGACTAATAATTCCATTATGAATTAATACCACATTTAATTTCATGCTCCTTTAGCATCCTCACAACTATAAATGTTAGAAAAATCTTTGTAAACAGAATGATATCTGGAGTTCACTAGACCGACATTTCTCTTTGCTACCAGCTCCTCTGAATGCACATACACTTCTAAACAATTTACCTCTTGTCTTGAGGTCTTAAATTGCTACTTCAGAAATTTCTTTCTTAATGCATCATTTTAAATTCAGAACCTGATCTATAATTCAAAGGATATCTTGTAATTTTCTTTCAGAGCTACAAAAAGTAACACCCAACCATTCCTCTCACAGCCCTCTCTACTAAACTGGGCTCCATAATTAATTGAAATGACTATACAGAATTCAGACACCATACAGTTATGGGGTTTATTAGGGATGAGGAATGCTCAGGGCACAATTGTTCCAGTCAGGATGTTGTTGTTGTTAGGTGACATTGAGTCGGTGCCAACTCTTAGCGACCTTATGCACAGCAGAATGAAACACTGCCCGATCCTGGGCCAACCTCACTATTGTTGCCACGCTTCAGGCCATTGATGCTGCCACATGGTCAATCCATCTCTCTGGGGTCTTCCTCTTTTTCTCTGACCCTCCACCTTACCAAACATGATATCCTTCTCCAGTGACTGGTCCCTCTTGACAATATGTCTGAAGTATGAGATATGAAGTTTGGCCTTCTTGGCCTCCAAGGAGCACTCTGGCTGCACTTCTTCCAAAACAGATCTTTTGGTTCTTTTGGCAGACCATGGCACTTTCAATATTCTCCTCCAACACCATAACTCAAATGCATCAATTCTACAGTCTTCCTTATTCAATGTCCAGCTTTCTCATACCTATGAGATTATTGAAAATACCATGTCTTGGGTCAGGCACACCTTAGTCTTCAAGCTGACATCTTTGCTCTTCAACACTTTGAAAAGTTCCTGTGCAGCAGATTTGCCTAATGCAATACGTTGTTTGATTTCTTAACTGCTGCTTCCATGAGTGTTGATAGTTGATCCAAGAAGAATGAAGTCCTTGACAACTTTAATCTTTTCTCCATTGATAAGAATGTTGTTTATTGGTCCAGTGGTGAGGATTTTTGTTTGCTTGACATTGAGAGGCAATCCATACCTTAAGGCTGTGTCTTTTGATCTTCTTCAGTAAATATTTTAAGTCCTCTTCACTTTCAGCAAGCAAGGCTGCATGCATCATCTGTATCTTGCAAGTTGTTAATGAGTCTTCCTCCAATCTTGATGCCATGTTTTTCTTCAGAGAACCCAGCTTCTCGGATTATTTGCTTAGCATACAGGTTGAATAAGTATGGTGAAAGAATACAACCTTGTCGCACACCTTTCTTAATTTTAAAACATTCAGTGTCCCCATGTTCTGTTTGAGCAACTGCCTCTTGGTCCAGGTACAGATTCCTCATGAGCACAATTAAGTGTTCCAGAATACTCATACTTCGCAATATTGTCCATTGCTTGTCATAATCCACACAATCAAAACCCTTGTGTAGTCAATAAATCACAGGTAAACATCTTTCTGTTATTCTCTGCTTTCAGCCAAGATCCATCAGACATCAGCAATGCTATCCCTCATTCCACGGCCTCTTCTGAATGTTGTTTGAACCTCTGGTAATTCTCTGTCAATGTATTTTTGAAGCCGTTTCTATATTACCTTAATAAAACTTTAATAGCATGGGATATCAAAGAGATTGTCCGATGATTTCTGCATTCTGTTGGTTCACCTTTCTTTGGAATGAGCACAAATATGGATCTCTTCCAATTAGTTGGCCAGATAGTTGTCTTCCAAATTTCTTGGCATACATGAGTGAGTGCCTCCTGTGCCACCTCACTTTCTTGAAAGATTTCAGTTTTTATTCCATCACTTCTTGGTGCCTTCTTCTTTGTCAGTACCTTCAATGCACCTTGGATTTCTTCCTTCAGTATCATTGGTTCTTGATCATATGCTATCTCTTGAAATGGTTGAACATCAGTCATTTCCTTTGGTACAGTGACTCTGTGTATTTCTTCCATCTTTTCTTGATGCATTCTGCATCATTCATTAATTTGCCCAAAGAATCTTTCAATGATGAAAAGTCAAGGCTTGAATTTTTTCTTCAGTTTTCCCAGCTTGAGAAATGCTGAGCGTGTTCTTCATTTTTGGTTTTCTCAATTAAGGTCTTTGCACACTTTGTTGTAATATTTGGTTTTATCTTCTCAAGCTGATCATTGAAATTTTCTGTTCAGCTCTTGGACCTCCTCATTTCTTCCTTTTGCTTTAGCATCACTACACTAGAAAGCAAGTTTCAGTGTCTCTTCTGACATCCATTGTAACCTTTTTCTTTTTTTTTTTTCTTCTCAATGACTTTTTGCTTTTTTCATATATGATGCCTCTAAACCACTCCCATAGGCAGTCCACTCTTTGTCCCACCAATGTTACAGGCCTCTTTTGGGCTGCTGGAAAATGCCCACAGGACACACCACTCCATTTATGTGATGGAAGTCTTCAAAGACTATAGCTTGAAGACACATTAATCAATTCACTGTAGCACAGGACGCCCCTTGACTCTTCTAGCAGCTTACCCTTTCATATGTGAAGGATTAACTTTTCCCCCATAACATTTTTAGTCAGCACATCCATGAAAGCTTGCAAATCAGCCCATCATGCCTTTCTTTCTTCCCAGTTTAGATATACAATTTCTAAATTGCCAGGTGCATTGGGACAATAATTGCCAACAATGGATTCAGACATTCCGGTGATTATGAAGATGGCCAACCCAGTACTCTGAGAAGATAAGCATATTCCTTCATTTGAGGAGTATTCCATTTTTGTTGGAAGTTTGAGCGTCTGCATCTACTAGTAAAGTCCAGTCTAGAGGAGCCATCAAATTGCAGCAATTACATGAGCAGCTTATAATATCAATCATTTATGTCTTCATTTAGTTGGTTTCTAGGCAATTCAGCCCTAGGTATCCTAGCTAGATCAAATGGGTACCAGCTGCTAGCTTGGGGATCCACAAACATCTCCATGTACTTCAGACAATTTGGTTCCTTTACTCTCTTATTCATAGCCCCTAGGATCCAATAAAATTTAAGTGCCCATACCACTCCCTAAACTTCAGACTAGCCAGCCCTTCATATTTATCTTTCAACTCCTCTCTTAAATCTGCATTCTCCTACCTTCCACTCCTCAAGTGGGCCCAGCTGATCACCAGTGAACTTTTGAGGTCTCTGCTTGCTGGATCCCTTTCACCTTCAGTCCCGAAGGGGGTTTTCTCTGATGGACCAGATTTTTCCTGTCTCAGTGCATCCAACAGAAGACTGCTTGCTCAAAATTTTAAAAAGTGTAAGAGTCATTTTCTTTCCCCCTATGCAGGTCTTTCTTTTAACAGTACAATTCCTGTTCTCTCAGCAGTTCTGAGTAGTCTCAGGTTTCCACCTCAACACCTTACTCAACAAAGGCTGAAAATGAAAATCTGTTCCTTCTGGGCAGTGTATAATTCCCCTTTTAGCATATCCAATCAAATACAGGTTGAAGGCGGACTTACAAACTCCCTGTATTCAAGATGTCTAATAACCTCTTCCATCACATATGTGTGCATGATTTTGGGCACCTAGCAGGCAGGATGGATCAATTAGGCCCTGATCTTTTATTAGTTATCTTGTTTAACCAGCCAGGCTTTTTGCTCAGTGATGCAAAAACAGCATTATCTTCCTTATAATCCTCTCAGATGTTACTGGTAATAACAACCCAAGTAACTTTCTAATAATCAAAAGTTTCTCTTACAATATCCCATGGTTTCATTAGTCTGGAGTCATTTTAGTGAACCCCACTTCTAATAACAAACTGCAAAAATAACACCAGTCATTCTTCTCACAGCCCTCTCTACTCAGCTGGGTTTCATAATTCATTGCAGTAGCCACACAGAACTCAGACATCATACTCACAGTTATAGGATATATTAGAGAAGTCACTATGGGTAGGAACCAACTCAACAGCACTCAACAACAACAGGTTACAAGTCAGGACCGGAAATGCTCAGGGCATAGTTGCTGCAATCAAGATAGACTTTCGTCAGCTGTCCCCACAGGTAGGCCTCTTTCTGTAGACCAATATTGCAAAGTTCTTTAAGGGCTGCTGATAAATGCCCACAGGATGCAGCACTCCACCACAAGCCTCGGCTTGAAGATACTCAGCTTTAGCTCCATGGGTCAGTAAACCTAGTCCACCTAATTAAGTGCCTGGTGGTACATCACTCTACAAACAAGCCTACCGCTCAAGTCACTCAGTCTACTTGACCCATGGTGTGTGAATCAAGCACTCTGCTTCATACTCTGACTCTTCATTCTGCTACTACTATGCCAGTGCTCTGATGCTATGGGTTTCTATACCTGGGACAAAAAGACTCAATGTGCAGTGATCCTTTGGATGTGCTAGTTTACTTTGATGGTTGTGAGATCACCCTGCTTCTGAGGTAGCTCATTTCATATATGTTAGAGTTTTAGGTGGTTTACAATCACAATTACTGCTGCTAACCACTCACAACTGAATTTTATAATCCTGTCAGCATCTTCTCCCACCTTGTCTTTACCCAAACCCATGAGGGCAAAAAACATGCTTGGTGGGAGTTTACAAAGACTGTGTTTTAAAAGGACACCACTCTTCTGTCAGCTCCATTATCATCAGCCAAAACAAGGCCAGGGGCAGACTGTGGAACAGACCATTAATTGCACATATGCAAATTCAGGCTGAAGCTGAAGAAAATTAAAACAAGCCAATGAAAACTAAAATATCACCTTGAATATATCCTACCTGAATTTAGAGGTCATCACAAGAACAGATTTAATGTCTGAAAACCAAAGACCAGAAGAGTTGTGGGATGACATCAATAACATCATACAGGAGGAAAGCAAAAGGTCATTAAGAAGACAAAGAAAGAAGGAAAAGACCAAGATGAATGTCAGAAGAGACTCTGAAACTTGTTCTCTAGCATAGAGACGCTAAAACGAGGTATAAGAACTGAACAGAAAATTTCAAAGGTCAACTTGAGAAGACAGAGTAAAATAATATAACTAAATGTGCAAAGCCCTGAATTTAGAAAACCAAAAAGAAGAACACACTAAGCAGTTCTGAAGGTGAGTGAATTGAAGAAAAATTCAAACCGTGACTTGTGGGATTGAAGGATTTTATGGGCAAAATATTCAATGATGCATCAAATATCAAAAGATGATGGAATACACGGTCACTATACTAAAAAGAAATGTTTGATATTCAACCATTTCAACAGGTAGCATATGATCACGAGCCAATAATCTTGAAGGAAGAAGTTTAAAGTGCATTGAAGGCATTGTCAAAGAACAAGGCACCAGTAATCAATGGAATACAAATTGAAATCTTTCAACAATCTGATATGGTACTGGAGGCACTCACTCATGTATGCCAAGAATTTTGGAAGACAAGTACCTGGGCAGCTGACTGGAAAAGGTCTATATTTGTACCCATTCCAAAGAGAGGTGACCCAAAAGAATACAGAAATTATTGGATAACATCAGTAATATCTGATACAATTAAAGTTTTATCAAAGGTAATACAAAAACAGTTGCAACCATACATTGACAGAGAACTTACAGAGGTTCAAGCAAGATTCAGACGAGGACGTGGAATGAGGGATATCATTACTGACAACATAGGGATCTTGGCTGAAAGCAGAGAATACCAGAAAGATGTTTACCGGTGTTTTATTGACAATGCACAGGTTTTTAATTTTGTCTATCATGACAAGCTTTGACAACATTATGAAGTATGGGTATTCTGGAACACTGAATTGTGCTCATGAGGAACCTGTACATAGACCAAGTGCAGTTGTTTATACGAATGGCTTAAAATTAGGAAAAGTGTATACCAGTGTTGTATTCTTTCACCATACTTGTTCAATCTACATGCTGAGCAAATAATCTAATCATATAAAGAAAAACCTTGCATCATCATTGGAGGAAGATTCATGAACAACTGTGATATTCAGATGATACAACCTTGCTTGCTGAAAGTGAAGAGGACTTAAAATACTTATTGATGAAGATCAAAGACCACAGCCTTCATTATGGGCTGCATAATGTAAGGAAAACAAATATTCTTACCACTGGACCAATAAACAACATTCATATCAATGAAGAAAAGATTCAAGTTGTTAAAGATTTCATTTTTCTTGGGTCAACCATCAACAGTGATGGAAGCAGCAGCCAAGAAATCAAACAACGCATTGCACTAGGCAAATCTGCTGCACAAGACATCTTTAAAGTGTTGAGCAAACATGTCAGTTTGAGGACTAAGGTGCTCCTGACCCAAGCCATGGTATTTTCAATAACCTCGTATGCAGGTAAAGGTTGGAGAGTGAATTAGGAAGACCATAGAAAAACTGATGCATTTGAGCTATGATGTTGGAGGAGAGTATTGAAAGAACCATGGACTACTAAAAGAAGAAACAGATCTGTGTTGGAAGAATTATAGCCAGAGTGCTCTTTGGAAGACAGCATGGCCAGATTTCATCTTTTATACTTTGGACATAATGACAGGAGGACCAGACACTGGAGAAGGATATCCTGTTTGGTAAAGTGGAGGATCAGTGAAAAAGCAGAAAACCCTCACGGAGATGGGCTGGCACAGTGGTAGCATGGATGGGTTTAAACGTAGAAATGATTGTAAGCTTGGCCCAGGATCACCAGGATCAGACAGTGTTTTATTCTGTTCTGCATAGTGTCACTATGAGTCAGTACTGACTAGATGGCACCTAACAACAACAACAAATGGTTAAAAGTAGCCATGTTGTGGTGCTGTGGGATAAGTACTGGACTGTGAAACACAAGATCGGTAGTTCAAACCCACCAGATGCTCCTCAGAAACTTTTTACAAGGTGGCTACAATTCAAAACTAACTCAATAAAACATCACAACCAAAACAACATGGTTAGAAGAGACATTAAATAATTCAATGCACTGCAAGAGCATAAAACAGAATGAATAATTATGTTCTTTTTGTAATTATATATTTAACAACTTTACCACCTACTACCAGATTGTGGTACTATGGGATTAAGCAGTGGACCCCAGGGTCAATTTTTAACCACAAGGCGGGCAGTTCAAACTAAATAGCCACTCCTTAGAAAGCATATACAGGGTTGCTGTGAGTCTGAGCAAACTCAATGGCACTTAACAACAACAACCAAACTGTGAGGTGTCCTGGTGTAGCACTGTAGGAAAAGCATTGCACTGCAAACCATGAGGTTGGTGGTTCAAGCCCACTAACTGCTGCATGGCAGTAAGTTGAGGTTTTCTGCTTCCACAAAGATTTCCAGTTTCTTGAAACCCTATCAGTTGGAACTGACTCAGGTATGTAACGAGACTGTGACTTCAATGAGATCCAGGAAGGATTTTATTTTGTCTCCACATCTATATTATCATGCTTTGTTGTTGGTGTTAAGTGCCATTGAGGAGCGGCTGGTAAGCTTACACTGCTGACCTTGCAGTTCAAACTGACTTTGCTAATTATATAATTTTTAGTGTGCCATTTTAATTTAGAAATGAAATGGACTTTTCTGATTATATTTTTAAATATGCTTTCTTCTCAAGTGTATTTGGAAGAGAAATTAGAGCCTAAGAGTAATACAGACAATTATGTTTGAGTAATTCTACTATAATGCTTGAGTTTTGAAAAACACTATAAACACTTCAACCTGTTTATTTTCAGTATATCTTCTATTTCATGTGTTCACATGAAGATACGATTGTAGAACATGCCTGCATTACATATATTGTGCAAGATATTCATATTTATAATTAACATGTTGGACAATGTTCTTAGTGGGATTTCCTCCCACTAACTTTCTGTCTTTCCTAAGGCTGCACTTCCCAACATCAGATACCCTTAAATAACTTTTCTTAAAATAGCAAAAACTTTTTTCTTTTGTTACTTATGAACTGATCAACACTAACCGAATATATTTTGGTATTCTACATTATCCCTTGCTCTCATAAGTCTATCTTGAAGATATTTCTAGTTTAAAATTGTGTAGTAGCTTCATCTTCACACCTTGTATTACCCTCTGAGTTTGCTTATTGACTTTCTGGTTGCATTTCCTCTGCTTTGGAGGAATTTTCTTATTATAGGCTCAAAAGTTGCTTGTTTTATGGGATTTTTTTTTTTTTTTGGTTGTTGTTGTTTTAATGCCTTTTGTGTCAGACACTCAGTCAATCCAGACTCTGTTATTGACTTTCATGACTTTGATTGAAATTAAATAATGTTTTGTGGTATGATAAGCTTTTACAAAAGACTTAATCCCCGCTGCTTCAGCTACTCTAAGTCGAGTTCCTATCCCAAACATTTGGCTAAATTTAAGAGCCAAGTTTGGGTTGGGGTGGGGTATGCTTCTAACGTCTCTAAATTGGATTATGGTTGGAATTTTAATACTGGATGAATTGGTGCTTTTGAAAAATTTCTTGTACATTGGGTACTTAAAAGCTTCAACCCCTCTCAGAGCTGAATCATCTTTCTTCTTTCTGTTTAATTTTGTCCTTGCACACCTCATTGCTGTTCCAAGTCCTCATTTGTCTCTTCTTGTTCTTCTAGTCACCAGAAAGCCCCGGTGCATCTCCTTATTCACAATTACCCAGGTAAGGTGAACACTGGTAACAGTTAGGGAATCCTTATTCTTGTTTCTTGGAACCCACATGGCTGGTACAGAATTCCCTTGAGTCCTCATTTTCCTGTCTGCCCAAAAGAAGCACAGCAGGTCTCCAGAGATCAAATCCTGCTCCTCCAGTCAATTTGACCCTGCAAATGGCCCCAACTGAACAATGAGCTGGGACTCCTGCTGCTCACACTGGCCAAGGTTCTTGAACTGGCTCCATGGGTCCAGTGTCTTTTGCACTCCAGACCCCAAAGCTAGGCTAATGAAAGGGTTTTATGGATTAGGGCAGTGGTCCATGTAGCATATGCTGAGGAATGAGCCAAATGATGGAACTGAGACAGATTGGACTGTCTGATGCCAGTGAAAACCGAAAACTTAAAAGGTGATTAATAAGAACTGCTTGAGTCAGAATCCAAAGGTTTGAAAAGCAAACCATTGATTCAATTCATATTATGATTATTTCAAATGGTGAGAGAAACTAGAAACTGGCTTCTATATTTTACCCAGAGAAAATTTTCTTAAGTTTGCTTTAAAAAAATGACTGCTGTTTATTAAAATTCCATCTTTAAAATCAACTTTGGTCAATGAAGATATTAATGATTTAAAATATGTGACTTTCAATTGAGAGAGGATGAAATAAAACATTTATGCAAAACCAAAAATCACATATTTAATGAAATAACTGAGAATGAAAGATTGGATATAAACAATCCATTGTTGTTGTTGTTAAGTGCTGTCGAGTTGGTTCCGACCCATAGCGACCCTGTACAGGGTTTCCAAGGCTGTAAATCTTTATGGGAGCAGAAAGCCTCATCTTTCTTCCGCGGAAGAGCTGGTAGTTTCGAACTGCTGACCTTAAGGTTCACAGCCCGATTCGTAAGCACTACACTACCAGAGCTCCTTAGAAAACAATAAATACAAGCAAGTGCTAAAATAGAGCACTAGTATGATATTCTAAAAAGAATAATATTATACGTACAATAGAAAAGCTGCTCTAGTTTGTTCTCTCTCTCCTCTCTCT
>NW_006408939.1:1133751-1136163 GCF_000296735.1 Chrysochloris asiatica | reverse complement strand
AAAAATATTATTTTAAAACAATTTAAATACAGAATATTCACCTAAGAAAAGAAATAAATAAGTGATAAAACAGAACTGATTTCAGGAATTTATTTTGGATATCCACTTCCTGGGTCTACATTAAAGTAGCAGAATTGAGAGTGAGGAAATAAAAAGTAATTCAACCTTTATTTCTAAACATATTCCAGAGCTATTGTCCTCAGACACAATATATGAAAAATGGAAAAGTTTTATACCTAGTGTTTATAGAGTCCTGAAGTCCTGAGAGTTGAGGCTATGACATTGCTTATCTTCTTATGTGAAAATAACATTATAATGTACAAAAAATAAACTATTTTTCTTCCACTTAAGAATTGCATTATGTACTTAAAAAAATAGAGAATAAAAAGAATAGCATTTCATGAAGGATATTTGTTGTCCTTGTTCATGTTAGATTTCATCACATCGATTCCAACTCAGAGACCTATACACAACAAAATGAAACACTGCTCAGTCCTGCACCATCCTTAAAATCATTTATAAACTTAATCCCATTGCTGCTGCTACTATGTCAATCCATCTCGTTGGATGTCTTCCTCTTTACCACTGACCCTCCATGTTATCTAGCATAATGTCTTCCTCCAAGGATTGGTCCCTCCTGATAATATGTCTGAAGTATGAGAGATGAAGTGTGGCCATCATGGCTGTACTTCTTCCAACACAGATTGTGTTGATTGTGGGTCCAAATAAATGAAGTCTTGGACAACTTCAATCTTATCTATATTTATCATAATGTTTCCAGTGGTGAGACCTTTTGTTTTCTTTACATTGAGATGAAACCCATATTCAAGACTGTGGTCTTTGATCTTCATCAGTAAGTATTTTAAGCTTTCTTCTCTTTCAGCAAGCAAGGTTGTATCATCTGCATAATGTATGCTGTTAATGAGTGTTCCTTCAAACTTGATGCCATATTCTTCTTCATATAATTCAGCTTCTAAAAATATTTGCTCAATATAGAGCATGAATAAGTATGGTGAAACAAGACAAGCCTCGAGTATACTTTCACTAATTTTGAAAACATTCACTGTCCCCTTGTCCTGTTTAAAAGACTGCCTCTTGGTCGATACACAGGTTCCTCATGAGCACAGTTTAGTGTTTGGAATACTCATTCTCTGTAAGGTTGCCCATTGCTTGCCATAATCCACACACCCAAGAACTTTTGCACAATCAATAAAGCCCAGGTAACCATCCTGTAGTCCTGCTGTGGTGCTGTAGAATAAAGCAGTGGGCCACAAGGTCAGTTTAAACCATAAAGTCAGTGGTTCATCACCAAGGAAGACATTCAGGCAGCCAGCAAACATAAATAAATGTGCATCGTCATTAACCATTGTTGTTAAGTGCTGTTGAATTGTTCTGATGCATAGCTACCCTGTATAGGGTTTTGGAGGAGCATCTGGTGAGCTTGAACCACTGGCTTTGCAGTTCAAATGGCTTTGCAGTCTGGCACCTTAACCTGCAGCAGCACCACACCAGGACTCCCATTAGCCATTAGAGAGATGCAAATCAAAACTGCAAGGAGATATCATTTCACACAAGCAATATCAGTAAAGTTCAAAAAAGCAGAGGGCAATAAATGTTGGTGAGGATGTGGAGTGACTGGGACCTTCCTACATTGCTGGTAGGGATGTAAAATGGTTCAGCCACTCTGGAACTGTTATGGCGCTTCCTAAGAAAGTTGGAAATAGAAATCCTTATGATCTAGCAATTCCTCTACTTAGTATAGATCCACAAGAAATACGAGCCAGAACCCAAGTTTGTATACAAACCAAATATCTATTGCTGCACAGGTTAGGTTAGGGAATAGTCATATCATAGTTCAGGGGTTGGGGAAGGCAATTTTCAAAGAAAGGGAGTGTAATACATAAACAAGGGAGGGGGAGAAAGAACAAAGTAGATAGGGAAACATTTATGTAGGTTTACATGGGCTAAATGGGACAGAAGTAAATAATAATGTATGTTCAACCTTGGAACAACAGGACTCTGGGATACAGGGATCAAGACATAGACTGTATGGGTAAAAGAGGGTAAATAATGTTAGATGCTGGACTGTCTTATGGATATTGGTTTCCTTTGCCTATTATTGTAAAATTGACACTTGGGTGGGATAGAAAGGGACATCATGACAGAAAGCTTGTAAGCCCATCTTCAGCCTATTATTGATTGGACTACCTGAAAGGGGTTCTAGAACTTGCCCAGTGAAATATGCTTCTTGTGGACCCTTTGTAGTGTATAAAACCTTAGGTGGAATCCTGAGCCCCATCCAGAACCTTCTGAGGTGGGACATTCCCAACTGACAGGATGTGCAGACCATCCTGGAGCAGCTAGAAAAACAGAAGATACTCTTGAAAGAAATACCAGCAGGAAAATAAAAAA
>NW_006408939.1:1131788-1133651 GCF_000296735.1 Chrysochloris asiatica | reverse complement strand
CTGCTACAAGAACAAGCAAGTTGTTTACCAGGGAGCCATCAAGGCAAGCAATCAAGTCACTTAAGACAAACCCTGCTACAAGACTGAAATTCAACACATGAGAACACATGAGCAGGCATGTAATCTTGGAAACTGTGTTGCTCTGCTTATGAGCAGAAATTGGGGAAAGGCAGCAATGAAGATATGGGCTGAGTTTGACCAGATTCCATAAACTCCTGCCAATACTGAGAAGAGAGAGAGACGAGAAAGGGCTGGTTGGCCTGAACTATAGTGAGACTTGGGGACTGCTGAGCCCATGAAAAGTACCACAGAGGGCTAGAGCTGAGAGTGAAGCATCCAGCTGATATGAAATGAAGGGAGATGCAAAAGAATGCCCAAACTTGCAGATAGGACCAGTTTGACCTAGCTATGGCTTGATGATCAGAACCTGACTGGAGGAAGATAATGGAATTTAATATAGGAAGCAAATATAAATTGCTACAATTTGATGAACTTCTATACTTATGGACGTAGTAGCTCAAAATACCAATGGGGAGGGAAGGAATATTCATATCAAGGGTCAAACCTATCCCCTCTGTACACAGGGTTGGGCAACGTAGGTTGGGCGACTTAGACACTGGGGGGAGGAGGTCGCTAAAAAAGCATGAAGTGACTGACTTAAAAGTTTTCAAGAGAGTTTTCAGTTTTAGAGCATGTGGGGGAAGGTAGAATCCCCACTGAATCGTTTTCCTCTTGTCTAGATGAGACAGGTGAAAGGAGATGGGGATGAGGTTCATTGATTCAATAGTGAGTAGTTGTTATTATATCTAATTGTAATTGTCATAACTGTAAAGGTAAAGGTTGTGTAACAAAAAGGGGTGAGTAGTTAATCTTGCATTCTAGGAATTGAGGACCCTAGGACCATCAAGAGAGAAAAGCATGAGCTGTGGGACCCTAACCATAGAAGCAGTGACACCAGATATGGAGGCAGAGATGATGGCATGGAGAGACTGAGCAACTGAGGACTCTAGACTCATGGAAAGGGAAAGGCTGTATGCTGGTGGTCAGGAGACTGGTTTCCAGAATATGCCCTGTGGCTGTTTAAATGATTATATGGCCGTAGGTGGTTTTTAAAAAATACATGCACTAGAGGGTAGACACATTGACATGCATGAGAGGGCAGGCAATATACAATTGGAGGGAGGTTGGCAGAAGAAAGATGGGGGTGGTAGGAGACACAGGGAGGACTGCAGTGGTTGGACTGAATAGAGGTAAATGCTGTTAACTGTTGGTGCATGGAGGAAATTGCAATCATGTAATGAAGAAAGTATATGATTTGTTGAGTGTGAAACTGATGATCTGCCCTGTAAACCTTCACTCATTCTGCAATAAAAAGTTAAAAACAAAAAAAGTCATTAGTTCAAACTCACCAGCTTCTCCTTTGTGACCCTATGCAGGATCACTGTGAGATGGAACGGACTCCAAGATATTTAACAAAAACAAAAACAAACATTTTTCTTATGTTTTCTGCTTTCAGTGAGATCCATCTCATGTCAGCAATAATACCTCTCATTCCACTTCTTTGCCTGCATCTTACTATTGCAGCCAGTTTTGACTTATCTTTAGAAAAATTTTACATGCATGTGATATTAATGATATTGCCCAATGTTTCCACATTCCATTGGATCACCTCTCTTTGGAATGGGCACAAATATAGATCTCTTTCAATTAGCTGGCACTGATGAATGAGTGCCTCCAGTGATGCATCAGTATAAATCAAAAAGTATTGTTACTAAAGGCCCAGTTCACACATGCAAGGATTCATTCCAAACTAAACATGTTTAAATAGGTTTCTGTAATAAGTGAAGTCCTGGTGTAAGATAA
>NW_006408939.1:1129506-1131293 GCF_000296735.1 Chrysochloris asiatica | reverse complement strand
GAGTGAAGAGCTCTCCTTAGGCGAACAGTCTCAATGATCATTTGTCAATTCTTCCTTTAACACCAGTGTTGATTTGGAGACCAGTGGTGAGAACAGTTTACTTTAATGTAATAGTAAAAAGTTTATTAATGTGGTTTGAGTCTTCATTTTAGCTAATCTTTTTCTTTTTTTTTTTTTTTTCCTAGTTTAGGGGAAGGATGTTTAAAAATTAAATTGGCAATCTATGATTTACATATACTTTATAGGTATCCACCAGGTACATTCAAGGCAGTTCCATTTTGTATGCTTAATTAATTTATTTCCCATATATATGCATGAAACATATGCAAATGTATATCATTTCTTAAACAGAAGGGTACTTAAAACTTGGTTAATTCAGCATGTGTCCAAGGTATGTAGTAGGCAATTAGCGGTAAAATATGCCTGATAGAAAACACTCACTTTCTTATTGATGTAGTATGGGCTCAGGTCCTCCAAGGGCTCTGACACCATCCCTGGAGGAATGTCTCCATAAATAAATGGAAGGTTCTTTCCAGCTTCCAAGTCACTATTTGGCTTTGGGCCATTTTTATCATCATCTTTCTTGTCTTGTTTGGGATTCTTAGCCTTTTCTTCTGCAATGCATCTTTCAATAGTCACAAGAGATTCTTTGGTGGAGAAGTTGAAGCTGTCAGGTCCTGGTGGTACAAGCACTGTTTGCTTCATCTTGTCATCTGCACATTTTAATTACAAATTACTCTGCATATGAAAACTCAGTGAGGACAGTCCTGGTGCAAGGAGCTCATTCGGCAGTTGTGCAGCCGGACTCACGACCTCTAGCTGGAGCACTCCTCACTTGCGAAGCAGTGAGCACGCAGAACCCACTGCCTTCTGGGAATCTCTCCCAGGCCGTGGTCTGGTCCAAGGTGTCATGGGGAGGACGCTTCCGTCACTGTCTGCTGTGGGGTTTTGATTTTTACTTTTACCTGTCGAGTTTGAAAAACTCTTATTTCTTAATGGCAATCCTTCTCCTTGTCGCCAACATGTCATAGGAAGGGTCGCTACAGATACTTGGTTTGATGAACTTGATCCACTCCTCCTTCTCCTCTGGGCTTGTGCAGAGATCTGGTATATCACGTGGTTCCCTTCTAACACCATGCGCATTGACTTCTGTCTTGCAGGCCTTGATCATCTGCCCTTTGTGTCTCGGGTAATATAGCTAAAGCTCGAAACAGTTGCGTTTTCGAGGATCTTCCATCTTTAGGATGCTGAGGTTTTCCGGCAGGATAATTCCCAGGGGTGCTTTATCTGTGGTGTACTCATAGTAGTAGAGGCCATTGTTTCCATTTTAGCTAATCTTTAAGAAACTACCATATATCACATTTTGGTGTAGTATGAAAAGAGGTGTATGCACAGTTACCTGAAATGGTATTAAAATCCTCCTTTTCTCTTTAACCCAAAAATATCCCCTGAAGTCTTAAAACCAAACAGTATAAGCTTAACTAGAATGTCTTCCTGAGTATTTTGCTCTTTTAAGAACTGTATGGAGGGTGGGGCTTGATGGTGTATAGTGTAGAGGTACAGTGAAGTTTGTCATCAGCAATAGCACAGAATACCAAGTGAAGCAGGTTTAGGGCAGAACTCCCAAACTCTGAACCACACAGGTAGGAATATTTTAAAAGTTTGAAGGTTTATAGCTAGTGGAACTTGTAGTGGAAATAAGAGATTAGTTTTGAAACTGCCAGGCTCAGCTGCCTGGAGCTGACAATTTAGGCATGACCAAACAGCAAGACCAAGTGGGGGAGCAA
>NW_006408939.1:1125959-1128016 GCF_000296735.1 Chrysochloris asiatica | reverse complement strand
GAAGAATCACATGAGTCCACAAAGGAAATAGTTGAAGAACTACTGGAAGAAAATTTCTCTAACATCCTGAAAAGTGAAAAGATTCAAAACATTCAAGACCTCAACGAATCCCAGAAAGGATAGACCCCAAAAGAAAATCACCAAGACATATCATAGTCAAGCTCTCCAAAATCAAGGATAAGGAGACAATCTTGAAAGCAGCTGGGGAAAACAGAAACATTATATACAAAGGCAAGCAAGTCAGATTAAGCCCAGATCTCTCAGTTGAAACCATGCAAGTAAGATGGCAATGGGGAGACATATATAAAACCCTCAAGGAAAAAAAACTTCCAGCCAAGAATCCTTTATCCAGTAAAGATATTAATCAAATATGATGGTGTAATCAAAACATTCCAGGATAAACAGAAGCTAAGGAACTTTGCCAAAGCCAACCCTGCACTACAAAACATCCTAAAGGGAGTTCTATGGACTGAGAACCAACAAGAACAGACAGCAAAAATAGATTGACATACGTGGCAGCACCTTCCAGAACTAAATCGACAGAAGGAAGAGTCGAGAACAGAACAAAACTAAGAGAACAAAATCAGAGAATCTGGGATGTCAGTCTATGATTAAAATAATGACCATGTAAAAGAAGATCACACATAGGAACAGAGATCTAGATGGTGAGAAGGTCAGGTAGATTACAGGATAAAATAGACTGCACTAAATAGAGGGAAAAAATCATGGAATATGAGGTAACCTCAAAGAAAATAAACACGTCACAACATACCAAAAAAATGAAAATCCAAGAAGAACATGGAAATATTAAAACTATGAGGAAACTCACAAGAAAGGACACAAAAAACATGAACTCAGCAAAGGAAGTCACTCAAAGAAAGCAGCAACACCACTAAAAAAATATAAAATAAATAATGGTATCATTTAATCCATACCTATCAATAATTACACTGAAGGTAAATGGATTAAATGCACCTGCTAAAACACAGAGGGTGGTAGATGGGATAAGAAAACAAGATCCTTCAATATGCTGTCTGCAAGAGACATATCTCACACACAGAGGAAAAAACAGACTAAAAGACTGGAAGTTTTTTTCCTTCAAGGTTTTACATATATCTCCCCATTGCCATCCTACTTGTGTGGTTTCTGCTGAGAGAATTGGGCTTAATCTGACTTGCTTGCCATTGTATATAATGCACATCAAAAATATACTACATCATGATCCAGTGGGATTTATATCAGGGATGCAAGGATGGTTTAACATTAGAAAAATAATCAACATTATCCACCATATAAATAAGAAAAAAGAAAAGAACCACCTGATCATATCGAATGATGCAGAATAGGCATTTGACAAAATCCAGCATCCATTCCTGATAAAAACACACAACAAAGTAGGAATTGAAGGGAAATTTCTCAACATAATTAAGAGCATATATAAAAAACCAAAAGCCTACATTACTCTCAATGGAGAGAAACTGAAAGCCTTCCCTCTGTGAACAGGAATCAGACAAGGATGCACTTTGTCACCACTCCTACTCAATATTGTGCTGGAAGTCTTAGCAAGAGCTATATGGCAAGACAGGGAAATTAAAGGCATCCATATTGGCAAAGAGGAAGTAAAACTCTCCCTATTTGCAGACAATATAATCCTATGCATAGAAAACCCAAAGACTCAGTAAAAAAGCTACTAGACCTCATTGGAAAATTAAGCAAATTGGCAGGATAGAAAATCAACATACAAAAATCAGTTGGATTCCTCTATACCAAAAATGACAGCTCTGAAATGGACATTAGGAAAGCAATACCATTTACAATAGCCACCTAAAGCATGAAATATCTAAGAATGGATGTAACCAGAAAAACAAAGGCCTATACAAAGAAAACTACAAAACACTACTACAAGAAACCAAGAGACCTACAAAAATGGAAAAATGTACTATGCTCCTAGATAGGAAGATTTAACATTGTGAAAATGTCAATAATGCTCAAAGCAATTTAGACACATAATGCAATCCCAATCCAGATTCCAATGACAGATGGCAAAAAACAATTAT
>NW_006408939.1:1124621-1125128 GCF_000296735.1 Chrysochloris asiatica | reverse complement strand
ACAAGAAATACGAGCCATAACATGAGTAGCTATATAAGCACACCGATGTTCATAGCAGCACTATTTACAATAGCAAAAAGATGGAGACAGCCTAAGTGTCCATCAACTGAAGAATGGATAAACACACTGTGGTACACACACAATGGAATATTATGTTACCTTGAAGAACATCAAGGAAGCTGCAAGCCATCGCATAACATCGAGGAATCTTGAGGACATTATATTGAGTGAAAATAATCAGTCACAAAAGGAGAAATACTGCACAGGACCACTACTGTAAAAGACTAAGAAAAATAACCCATACTAAATGTGGGGTGGCGGCGGCGGCGGGGGTGTTATTTGCTGGTTACCGGGATGTGTGGGGGTAGCATGAGGGGAGAAGGGGAAGGTGGAACACAGAGTATGGAATAACTACAGTATAGTTTGGGTGCTAGGGTGGGGGGCAATACACAAAAATGGGGAGGGAACAAGGTGGATGGGAAAATAATTAGGCAAGTTTGCATGGGC
>NW_006408939.1:1120871-1123921 GCF_000296735.1 Chrysochloris asiatica | reverse complement strand
AAAACCTGAGGCCTCTTGGGCCCAGAGTCAGTGACATAGCCACAGAGGACTAGAGTGGAGAGTGAAGAGTCCAGCTGATAAGAAGAGAGGACATGCATAAGAACACCCAAACTTGCAGATAATACCCACTTGAACTAGCTTCAATGACTGGATGATCAGATCTCAATTAGAATAAGAAGAGGGGAAAAAAAAAAGTATTCTCATACAGTTTGATAAACTTGACCTACACCTATGGATGCAGTAGCTCAAAAGAGGGAACAAATTGCTGTAAACAGCAAGGATCACTCCCACCCCCTCCATACACAGAGTAGACAGGGATGGGCAACTTGGACATTGGCTACCCAAAATAGGGGGGCTACAAAGGCAAGAAGTGACTGACTTACAATCTTTCAAGAGGGAGCCTAGATCCAGAGGGCGCGGAGGAAGGTAGAATCTCCACTGAGTAATATCCAGTCTGTCTGGGTGGGCCTGATGAACGGAGGTGGGATAGGTCTCTTGTGAATAATTATTATCAGGACTGACTGTGAGGGTTTGGAATGTAAAGGTGGACATTTTGTAGCATAAGGATGGGAGTGATTGCCTTTGCAGTCCAGGAGCGGATGTCCCTTGGACCATCAAGAGAGAAGATCGGAGTACGGGACCCTACCCAGAGAAGCAGTGACAACAGAAATGGAGGTAGAGACAATGATGTGGTGAAATGGAGCAGCTGGGGACTCTAGATCCAGAGAGGGTGAGAGGCTGTGTGCTGATGACCAGGGGCCAGGCATACAGAGTATACCCTCTGGTTGTTTGATGATTCATGTAGGGGATTATAACCATGGCAATGAAATGATATATGATATAATGAATATAAAGCTAATGTTCTCCCTTTGTAAAGTATCACATAACTCACAATAAAACTTTTTTTGTTTTTGTTTTTTTTAAGGTCATAATACAGGCGGAAGACATAGAAGAGAACTTTGGGGCCTGTGTTTAGCAAGAGTAGCCTCTTGTAAGCCATGCTTCTGCATTTTGGCAGTCAGTGCTTGACCTCTTCCTTATGAATTAAGCCTACACATTACTTTAAGTATCAGATCAGAAAGCTACTGAGCACTGTGGACCCAGCAGCTAATGAGCTTAGTTTAAGGGAAATATCACCTAGACCTCTCACAGCCTTTGCTCTAATCAGTTTCACAGGGTTCCCTCAAAGGAGGGACCTCAAAGAAGAGACCACTGTGTGGGCATGTGGCAGTCAGAAACTGATAGGATCAGACCACAGAGTCTCTGAAAGTCCAGGAGGGTAGCAATGTTACTTCCCAAAGAGCATAAGCTGGTGGTGTTACAAGGTGATTTGAACAGTAGAAGAATTGGAAGTAACATCACACAAGGATGCTTGGTATTTATATTTGTTCTCTAGGGCAGTGGGCTTAGGTGCAGCCACGATTGTGGGGTTGGCCCAGGACCAGGCAGTATTTCATTCTGTTGTGCATAGGGTCACTTTGAGTTGTTACTGACTCGATGGCACCTAAAAACAACAGAACAGTGGTACCCAACTGCAGCTACACAAAAAATTGTGTAGGGGAGATTTTTTTTTTTTAAATACCTGCTCTTTCCTAACCTAAAACACCAGGATTCAGTTATGTAATATTGGGCAAGTCCCTCCATTTCTGTGAGTCTTCATTCCTTCATCTACAAGTCAGCTAAATAAAACCTGTCCTTAATAAAACCTGTATGTCTCAAGATATGCTATGAAGGTCAAATAAATCAACAGCTTTGCAAAAAACAACAACAACAACAAAAAAAAACTGCATGGTATCACATTGACAACAGGAATGCAAAGGATTAAGTAGAAACCTATGGGGCAGTAACTTTGTCAACGGAAGAGGAACAATTCAGAAAGGAGAGTGAGAATGGTTGTACAACTCAAAAAAATAATCCATGTTATTAAATGTACATTTAGAAAGTTGGTGTATGTTTTACTGTAATTTCTTTCAACAAAATAAAATTATTTTAAGTTCTCTTTTTAATTAAAAAAACAACAACCATATAAACAAAAAACATCATTGATGAGAAAAATCTAGGAGAGTTTCACTGAGAAATCTTTTCCATAATGGCAATACACCTGCTAATCTTTGAGGGTAGTGACAGCTGCCCTATGAGAATTTCACTGGGAAGCCTTATACTATCTCCCCTATAGCACCAATCATACCTCATCAAACTTCTTTTTACTCCCCAAACTAAAAAGAAAAATGTTTGAATAGAATACAATTTGAGTCTCTGAGGATACCCAAACTGTCCTTATGACATAGTGTAAACCAAAGAAAGCAGAATGGCTTGGGGAAGGGTTGTTGTCGTTGTTAAATGACGTGGAGTCAGACTCATAGACACCCTATGTAGGATTTCCAAGGGAGAACTGATGGGTTTGAACTATTTATCTTGTGGTTAATAGTTCAGTGCTTATTCTACAGCACCACATTAGTTTTGGGTGGTGGTCATAGATGTGTGCTACGGATTTCTTTCCAACTCATGGCCACCCTGCCCTGCATTGGGTTTCTGAGGCTTACAGGAGCAGAAAGCCTCATGTTTCTGCCATGGAGCAGCTGATCTTGTGTATAGTAGCCCAACTTGTAACCCACTATGCTACCAGGGATCCTTACATTAGAGTGGTGATTGTTGTTGTCAAGTGCAATCAAATCTGGTCAGACTCATAGCAGCCCTGTATAGGATTTCCAAAGGGCAGATTGAGGGTTTAAACTACCAACCTTGTGGGTTGCAGTCCAGTGCTGAGCCTATAGCACCACACCATGACTCCTACACCAGGCTTATTGTTGTTAAGTACTGTGGAGTTGGTTCCGACTCATAGTGAGCCTGCACAGGGTTTCTGAGACTGCAAATCTTTACGGGAGCAGAACGCCTCCTCTTTCTCCTGCGGAACGGCTGGTAATTTCGAACTGCCGACCTTGAGGTTGGTTAGCAGTCCGATTCGTAACCACTACGCTACCAGAGCTCCTTTACACCAGGCTTAGAGAAATATCACCTTCAGACATATATGGAGAAACAATAGCTTCATA
>NW_006408939.1:1117906-1120691 GCF_000296735.1 Chrysochloris asiatica | reverse complement strand
CCCTTGTAAAATGCATTATTGATGACCAAATAAATTCTGAAATTCTAGTCTGGATTACATTTACATTCAATTCCTAGAGTCAAACTCTATTTTTTTAGTTTCATATTTAACTTTCTCTTTTAAAACAGCCTTTCAGCTATCTAACTGGACTGTGTCAATCTTACCACACCTTGATCCTTTTCTTTGTTTCAGGACTAACTGAAATTGCCTTATTGATTTGCTCCCTTCCCTTTCAAGTTAAAGGCAATTGCACTCATGTTTGAAGACTCATTAAAGCTCACAGGTTTATTTTTCATGGCACTAGTCATATTCATCCCTGTTATCGTAATTCCATCTAAATGTTTTCTGATTTGTGGCATCATAACTCATTGTGTTTTAGCTAGGAAGACCATCTGCTGCTTTGAATTTGAATAATTTCACCAGCATGTAATTATTTTTATATGATTTCTTTTCCTTGTCTTTTTCATTGTTGTTCATTCTAAAAACCAGGGACCATACCATCTTTCTTTCATCCACAGTAGTGCCAGAATATTTTATACATGTTAGCTGAATGTAATAATGAGAAAATGTATTTCTTTGGTTTCTGAGTTACCTCTTTGCTCCATGAATACCTTATCTGACAAATAAAAATCAGCAGATTTTCTTGGCACCCTGGTCATATGAAAATATGAATCTTAATAGTCTGATAATTTAAATTATTAGTTGGCAGTTGTGTTTTCTTTCCATAGATACTACAAGATAAATCTTTACATTTTAAATTAAAATTAATATAATTCAATATTTGTTATATTCAAGGATACTTTAAAAAGTTTGGGAAGAAAATCCATTATCTTTTAATTTAATATTTCCATGAACTTTTTAAAGCCTTTCATATTAAATTCAATTTAGGCTAAGTATGCTTTTTCTGGAATTGATTTTTTGATTATATTTTCTTTAGATGCCATAAATGAGAGTATACAATAAGGAGAGGAGTACCTCAATATTACTACAGTCCCATAAAGAAGAGAATGCCAATTTTGCCAAAGTAAGATACAGTATTGAAATACACATTTAGTATCATTTAAGTGTAATAAGTGTGGTCCATATAGGATACTGTTTCACTGAACAACAATTTAAATGAATGACACATCTAAAACTAATATTCAAAATTACAACAACAAATCAAAAATTAAAAGAAACCTTTTCACAGCTGGATGAGGATGGTGCCATACTGGGCAATGTTTCATTGTGTTGTGCACACTGTTGCTATTAGTCAGAATGGACTCGATGGTACCTAACAACATCATCTCTTTTCAAAAGCAATCATTTGCATTTTAATTACATAATGTTTATAGATTAATATGCATGAAGAATTTTTCTCCTTTTAAGAAAGCAGACATGTTTTCTGTCTACCAATTCTCCCTCTTTGTTCTTCAGTGGAGTTTTTACATTCTCATATTACTGATAGGTACATTTTCTTTGCCACAAGTAGTAACAGATACTGTTTCTGATGTTGATTGATTCTAGTCATGACAATAGTAGTCAAGATATCAATATTTTTATTTCCTAAGCTAATATTTTGAGATCATCATATCCATTCAGGGTATATGCTCGACATCATTCCAGGTGAATAATTTCTATTATGAGCCTCTCCTTAGATACAGATCTTTTTCTGATTTCCTCTGCAGTAAGCTAAACCAGAGTTGAGTAAGAACCCAGACTACAGTTTGCTTCTTCGATGTAGTGCCTGTACTAAAGAGCACTGAACTCATTCTCTTGTGTTCTTTGAACATGAAACTGTTAGGACTTTACAGTTATACAGTGACTTCCCAAGATAGCTATGTCTTACTGAGTGGGCCAAATGGGAGAAGAAAAAAGTGTTCAATTCCCAAAACATACATTATATCAAAAATGATTCTTTAAAGAAACGTTTGCTTATACCACTGCTTTTGTTATCCCTTTATTCATCCAACTAAAAGGGTTAACTTCTATTTTGGTAACTTAATGTCAATACCTGCTATAAACCAGTATCCCCTTAGGTCCTGGTGTGGCACTGTGGGATAAAGCAATGGACCACAAGGTCAGCTTGAACTCTAAGATCAGTGGTTCAAACTCATGATTCATTCCTTGGAAACCATATACAGGGTCACTGTGAGTTGGAATTAACTCAGCGGCACTAACAAAAACTAAAACAGTATCCCCTTGGGTAGACTGGAGAAGACTGGAATATACTCATGGCAATCTACACAATAGGTTTGGTTATAATGATTGCTTGGAAAATGTTTCAATACATTTCATATATTGTGGGGAAAATTTCAGTATAATATAGATTTCAAATTTACATATATAATATAATCTGCTAGAAACACTAGCTAGGAAAAGAAAACTACACCCAGCTGAACCAAACAGTGTAAGAGGACAACACACACACACAAACACACATCACAAATACCTGCTAGCTACTTTATATAACACTTTATGTTATTGGGATCACCCATTTTCATCTGGTGTTGCACCTTTCCACCTGATTTCAGTTTCCCCACTGTGATTGATAGGGGTTTGTGGCAACTTGATGAGGTTGGTTTGGAAGTTGAGATATGATTTCCTCATGGTTCTGAAACCTAATACAGGCATAGTTAACACTGATGAGTGGCTTTGAGAAGACAATCAACTGACAGAATATTTCATTGGGGATATGGCCTGCTCCCAATATAATGGACATGCAGAAAAAGCTCTCTCTCTCTCTCTCTCTCTCCTTCCACTGGGGAACTAAGACTCTACAATTGTCAGCCATTTCCTTGATATA
>NW_006408939.1:1112618-1117451 GCF_000296735.1 Chrysochloris asiatica | reverse complement strand
TATTATTTCACAGGTTTTGCTTCTCTAGAAAACCCAGTCTAAGACATGTGGTACCTAGAGTAGGCTTCTGGAATCACAAGGATAAGTTTTCTAAATTGATTTTCAAGTCTGATTAAT
This sequence comes from Chrysochloris asiatica, assembly GCF_000296735.1. NCBI lineage: Eukaryota > Metazoa > Chordata > Mammalia > Afrosoricida > Chrysochloridae > Chrysochloris > Chrysochloris asiatica. Next base: position 1,117,334 of record NW_006408939.1, on the reverse strand, counting down.
ATAGGGTAGAGGCATGCCTGAACTCAACTTCATAGAAATAGTCGTTGGGCTGATTTTGTGTTTGGTTCCCTTTCCCCCTTATGGAGTCAGAGGAGGTCAGATATGGTCCCCACGTGTTTTTTTCCAGCTAGCATCACGAGCAGGACTTATTGCAATGAATGACTTCTGACTCATGGAAGCATGAGACTTTGTAAGAGAAAGAATGAAGAGACATACAAAGTGAAACTTTGATTTTTAGGTGATTATTTTGATTTTTGTTACCTGTAAGGGTTGAAAGGAATGTAAGAGATAAAATACTTTGGCTAAGGGGAGAAAAGCAACTTCTGGAGATACCTAAAGCAGATGTCACATGGGTTAAGCAGGATGGCTGACAGGATAGGTGGCCAGAGCCTACTGGATCTACCCTGCCAAAGGTCCAAGGCCATATGCATATAAATGGGGTTAGTTAGTCCAAAGATGAAGAAGAAAACATTGAACTCTATTGTTTTTAAAAGGTTTATGTGCTTGACTGCCTTATGGATATTGGTTTCTCCTGCCTATTTTTATAAAATAGACATACATGTGTTATGTAAATGGATACTGGTAATTATGATTACAGATAGCATGTAAGCCCACCTTCAGCCTATAATTGACTGGATTTGCTAAAAGGGAAGTTAGAATTTGCCCAGAAGAAACAGACTTTTTTTTTTTTTTTGTAGAGTATAGAGTCCTGGTGTGGTTCTATGGGCTAATGCATCAGACTGCAAAGTTGGTTAAACTGCAAGGTTGGTGGTTCAAGCTCACCAGCTGCACCTTGGAAACCCTATACAGGGTCACTTTGGGTTGAAATAGACTCAACGGCATTTCACAACAACATGGGGCTTTAGGTGGAATCCTCAGTCCCACCCAGAACCTCCAGAGTTGGAACATTTGCATTTGAAAGACACACACACACCAACCTAGAACTGCTGGAGAACAGGAGATTAATGATTGAAATAAAGCAGAGGAAAGGAAGCAGAGAGTTTGGCTTTTTGAGTTTTGAGCAAGCTGTTTGCCTTAAAGTGCAATAATAATAATACCATTTTCAAATTTACCCAACAATGACTAAAGCCAGTGGTGATAAAGTCCTGGTGTGGCACTGTGGGTTAATGCACCAGACTGCAAAGCCATTTGAACTGCAAAATCAGTGGTTCAAGCTCACCAGCGGCTCCTCGAAAACCCTATACTGGGTCATTATGGGTTAGAACCGACTCGACAGCACTTAACAACAACAACAACCAACTTCTTCAGTTTTAAATTGATCAAATATGAAATCAACATGCATTGATAATTACTGGTGATTGAAATGCAAAAGGTGGGAACAAGGAAGAAGGATCAGTCATTGGAAAATATGGCACTGATGATAGAAGTAATGCTGGTGAATGCATGATAGAATTTTGCAAGACAAATTACATTGTAGATGTTTTTTTATAGAATGCAAATAATGGCTATAAACATGGTCCTCTCATGAACTTGTTTTAATTTTCTTCAGTTTCAGCCTGAATCTGCATTGGAGCAATGGATGATCTGTTTCACAGTCTGCCCCTGGCCTTGTTTTGGCTGATGATATGGAGCGTTTCTACTGTTTCTTCACACAGATGTAGTAAAGAATTAGTATTCCAGAACACTTAATTGTGCTCATCAACAACCTGTACATACACCAAGAGACAGTTATTTGAACAGAACAAGGGATCACTGAATGGTTTAAAATTGGGAAAAGCGTGTGTTAGGGTTGTATTTTTTCACCATATTTATTCAATCTGTATGCTGAGCAAATAATCCTAACTTTTGGTATGGGTTGTACCTCAATGCAAAGAAATGAAAAATCCTCCTAACTCGGTCAATAAATAGCATCAAGATCAATGGAGAAAAGATGGCAGTTGTCAAAGACTTCATTTTGCTCTGATCAACCATCAACATGCATGGAAGTAGCAGTCAAGAAATCAAATGACACATTGCATTTGGCAAATCTGCTGCACAAGGCTCCTTTAAAGTATTCAAGAGCAAAGATATTGGTATAAACATTAAGGTGCACCTGACTTAAGTTATAGTCTTATATGCCTAAGAAAGTTAGACAATGAATAAATAAGGAAGACCTTATAAATGAGCTTTGCATTACAGTGTTGGAAGAAAATACTAAAAGTGCCATGGACTTAAAAGAACAACAATACCTGTGTTGGAAGAAATACAGACAGAATGCTCCTTAAAAGCCAGAATGGCCAGACTTTGTCTCTCATAATTTGGAATATTGTCAGGAGGGACCAGTCCATGGAGAAGAACATAATGCTTGGTAAAGTGGAGGGTCAAAGAAAAAGAGGACGCTCCTTAATGAGATGGATTGAGACAGTGGCAGCAGCAATGGGCTCAAATGTAATCATGAATTTGAGGATGGTGCAGGTATGCAGTGTTTTGTTCTGTTGTGCACAAGGGGTAGCTGGGAGGCGGACAGTTGTTTATGGGAGAATTTCTTGGCCTCACAGGAATTTCCATGACCTAGCACTTTAAGTTCTGCTGGTCTGATGAGGTAGAGTTCAGGCACCTCTAGACTCTGGTGTAGTGCATCCAGCATCCATTCCATGAGGGAGTGACTTTGACCTCTGACAGAGGACTGGAATGATGATTTCTCTAATATAGTCCTCAAATTTATGAATACTGCTACTATAACAAGAGCTCAGTGTTTACACTCTGGGCTGCAAAATGAAAGGTCAGAGGTTTGAACCTGTCACCTTCAGTTGCTCCACAGAAAATAATGTGACAGTCAGCTCCTGTTATGATTACAGCATTGGAAACCCTATGGGTCTGTTCTACTCCATCTTATAGAGTTGCAGTGTGTTGGAATCAACTCAATAGCAATGGGTTGTTTTAGGTATGTGTGTGTTTACTACTATAACATATGAGTGATGTATGCTATAGTGAACTTGTTCTGCTCTCACAGATTCTATGTGTTTTGTCTATAAACTGTAAAGTTAACTAGTTAAAATGGGAAGTAGTCTGTGTATTTTAACCATAAGACATCATGCAAGTTGTAAAATATATATTCAGACTAATAAACCATATAACCCACGTTATACTAAGACAGGCTGGGAAAAAGGATCTGGAGATTTATTTATGAGAAAATTTGCAGTGAAATCCTTATGAATAGCAGCAGAACACTGTTTGAGACAGTGCTACATGATGAATCACTCAGGTTATAAGCCACTAAAAATATGACTAGGGAAGGGCTGCCTCCTCAAAGTTGAATTGACCTTAATGAGGAGGATGGAGTAAAGCTTTCAGGATCTTCATTAGCTGATGTAGCACAGCTCAGAATTAGAAGAAACAGCTGCAAACACCCATTAATAATTGTAATATGGAACGGGTAAGTATGAATCTAGGATAATTGGAAATAGTAAAAAATAAAATGAGACACAAAGATGCTTAGTGAACTGTTGGACTGGAATTGGCATATTGAATCAGACAATTGTATTGTCTGTTATGCAAATTGAAGTGGAATGGCATTATTCATTATAAAAAAGATATTTCAAGATCTATCCTGAAATATAATGCTACCCGTCACAGGATAATATATGTATAAATTCAAGCCAATTAATATGACTATTATTCAAACTTACCTACCAAATATTGAGGCCAAAGATGAAGAATTTGAAGATTTTTACCAACTCATGCAGTCTGCAATTGATCCAATATGCCATCAAAATGTAAAGATTTAGATGTGACAGTTGGAAACAGAAATATCAGTTGTTGGAAAATGCCAGAGATCACATGATAAAATTTTGCTAGACTGATGGTCTATTCATTGGTTAATCCTTTTCAACAACATAAATAGTGATTATACATGGACATCACTGTATGAAAGGACTACAAAAGGATAAAATCAGCTATGTCTGAGGAAAGTCAATAGAGAAGTTCAGTATTATCCATCAGAACAAGGTCATAAGCCAAATGAGAAACAGATCATCAATTCTTCTTATACCAATTCAAGGTGAATTAGAAGAAAATGAAAACAATTCTGTGAGAGCCAAAGTATGATCTTGAGTATATCCCACCTGACTTTAGAGACTGTCTCAAGATCATATTTGACAGACTGAAGAAATGAAGGGTTGTGGGATGACATGAGGAAACTATACATGAAATAAGAAAAAAGGCATTGAAAAACTGAAAAGGAAACAAAAAGACCAAAATGGATGTTAGAAGACACTCCCAAACTTGCTCTCAAATATAGACTTGCTGAGGAGTCCTGGTGTGGTGCTGTGCATTGGACTGCAAAGTTGATTTGAACCGCATGGTCAGTGGTTCAAACTCACCAGCTTCTCATTGGAAACCCTATCAGGGAATGACTCAACGACATTTAACAGCAGCAACAAACAAAGCAAATGGAAGAAATGATGATGTAAAAAAACTGAACAGGAACTTCCGGTTCTGGAGGTAACTGAGGCACAGTCAGGTAGGACAGGCTCTAGGGTGTCAGTTTCCCACATACACCAGGAAAAAATCATGGTATAAAGGAAAATACTGCAATTTAGGAAATGCTCTAGACACTGGACTCCCTCTGCAGCCACCTCACCCAGGTGGAGTTCAGAGAATTGGGCTATAGCCAGACTGACACGGGGAACCAGCTCTAAAAGCAGTGACATTTTCAAAAGGAGGTGTGGGGGGATACTACACAATATTCCTCCTCTTCCCTGTCTCGCCTTCTTT
>NW_006408939.1:1111314-1112518 GCF_000296735.1 Chrysochloris asiatica | reverse complement strand
ATATTTTTCACACAGTACAGAGGAAAGAGCCATATAGGACCTAAGGGTACATTCTTTGGCGGCTACTTATGGCATCAACCTTGGGGTCCCAGCCCTAAAATTAACTTGTGTGAGACCCTTTACTCCGGCATATCCAGCAAGAAAAAAGCAGGCCTTTCAGGCCTGACAGACAAACCATATGAACTATCTATAAAACCCCAACATAAAGGACACAACTATCTTGAGACTTACGTTGTGCACACACAGATACCTAACTCACCTTCAGAGACCAAAATATTAGACACTCTTTCTCCCATTAACTTCTCAATGTCTATCTATGCACCTCTACGGTGGTGACTAGAGGAGGGGCCTGAACAAGCAGATACCCCACCCACTGCTGTAGGCATCTACAGTGCACAAACACTACCTGTGTAGCAAGGCAACTGGACAGTCAGCTACAGTTTTATTTTTGTTTCAAAGTGGTGGTTTTTTATCTCTGATTTTATATTGATATATTATATTTATATATCTCTGTTTTTGGTCCTTATGTTCACACACTGTTCCAGGAGGTAGGAGCTTTTTCTCCTTACTTTAACCAAGAAGAGACAGCAATAGTGGCCATATGTAGCCAAGCTACAAGCATGCCACATAATATTCCACCATTGAGACAAGAGCCAATAACAGCTGCTAATATTCCACCAGGGATATTAATATTATTAATAAGCATTACATGCAAAAAGGGAAGCCTATGTCCTGATCATATCCACCAGGCTTAATAACACAGCAACAAACATCCATTTAAACATTAAAAACTCACATAACTATTAGAAATGATGAATAAAACGAATCAAACGATCTCAAAATATGTCCCAAAACAGAAAAGAGTAACTGAGACAAAGGAGCTGGAGACAGACAAAAGATTCCAGAAGAGAAAGAGCAGGTTTTGGATATGCTTGAGAAGCTTAAGGAATTCAGGAAAATGATATTGAAACACATTCAAATGCTCCAGAAAGGAGTGCAGGAAAACAAGGAAGAAGTCAGGAAAGTACTACAAGAGTAACCAAACAAGATCAATACAGCATTGGAAACAATTCAAAACTGCAAAAAGAGGTCCAGATGATTAATAATAAAATATCAAAAATGGACAATACACTGAAAGGGGAAAGAAGCAGAATTGAAGAGATGGAAGCCAGAACCAGTGATCTGGAAGACAAATCTCTCAATA
>NW_006408939.1:1108602-1110290 GCF_000296735.1 Chrysochloris asiatica | reverse complement strand
TATGCAAAACAAAGGAACAAACAGCACTACCAAAAAATTAACATAATGGCAGCAATTTATTCACACCTATCAATAATTATATTGAATATCAATAGATTAAATGCACCAGTGAAGAGACAGAGAGTAGGAGAATGGATCAGAAAACATGCTGCCTGCAAGAGATACACCTTATACACAAAGACAAAAAGAGACTAAAAGTTAAAGGATGGAAAAAATATACCAAGCTAACTGCAACAATAAACAAGCAGGAGTGGCAATACTAATCTCTGATAAAGTAAACTTTAAGATAAAAACCAGCATAAGAGATAAAGAAGGACACTATCTCATGATCAAAGGATCAATTGAGCACGATGACATAACCATAATAAATATCTACATTCTCAATGAAAAAGCAGCAAGATATATGAAGCAAACCTTACTAGAATTGAAGAAAGAAATAGATAAACCTACAATTATAGTGGGAGATTTTAGTACTCCACTTTCGAAAAGGGACAGAACAACCAGAAAGAAACTCAAAAAAGTTACAGAGGACCTAAACAGCACTAACAACCAACTTGACCTCATAAATGTGTATAAAGCATTCAACCCAACAATAGCACAATATACATTCTTCCTCCAGTGCACAGGAACATTCTCCAGAATTGACCATGTGTTAGGTCACAAAGCAAGCCTTCATAAATTTACAAACATCAAAATACTACACAGCATCTTTTCAGACCAAAATGCTATAAAACTAGAAACCAAAAATAAGAAGACCAAGGAAATAAAGTAGAATATATAGAAACTGATAACACCCTACTGCATCTGGGTAAAAGAAGAAATTAAATCTGAATTCATAAAGTTCCTAGAAACAAAGGACAATGAAAACACAACATACCAAAATCTTTGGGACACAGTGAAAGTGGTGCTAAGAGAATAATTTATTGCGATAAATGTACATATCCAAAAAGAAGAAATAACCAAAATTAACACATTAACACAGCATCTCCAACAATCAGAAACAGAACAACAGAGGGAAACTACAGTCACCTAAAGAAAATAAATAATAAAGATAAGAGCAGAAATAAATGACATGGAAAAAAGGAAAATCTACAAAGAATCAACAGGACAAGAAGCTGGTTCTTTGAAAGAATTAATAAAATTGACAAACCATTGGCAAAACTAATCAAAGAAAAGAGGGTTAAGATACAGATAACTTGTATTAGAAACGACATGGGCTATGTAACAACGGAACCAAACAAAATCAAAAGGATAATAACAGAATATTCTAAAGAGCTGTACTCCAACAAAATTCAAAAACTTAGAGGAGAAGAATACAATTTTAGAAAAACACGACCTACTCAAATTTACACACAGTGCAGTAGAAAACCTGAACAGACCAATAACAAAAGAAGAAATTAATCATGTTATCAAAAAACTCCCAATCAAAAGAAGTCCAGGTACAGATGGCTTCACTGGTGAGTTCTACCAAACGTTCAGGGAAGAGCTGTCACCAATTCTACTCAAATTTTTCCAGATTATAGATGAGGATACAAAACTTCTTAACACATTTTATGAAGCAAGCATGACCATCATACCAAAACCAGGGAAGAACATAACTAAGAAAGAAAACTACAATATCCCTCATGAACATAGACATAAAAATTCTCAAAAAAATCCTAGCAAACAGAATCCAGCAACACATCAAA
>NW_006408939.1:1094740-1108192 GCF_000296735.1 Chrysochloris asiatica | reverse complement strand
ATCCTATATATAGAAAACCCCAAAAACTTAGTGAAAAAGCAACTAGAAATCATTGGAATATTCAGCAAAGTGACAAGGAATAAGATCAACATATAAAATTCAATTGGATTCCTCTATAGAAACAATGACAGCACTGAAAAGGACATTAGGAAAGCAATACTATTTACAATAGCCACCCAAAGGATGAAATATCTGGTAATAAATGTAACTAGAGAAACAAAGGATATATACAAAGAAAATTACAAAACAAAGAAACCAAAAGAGACTTATGAAAGCGGAAAATCATACCATGTTCCTGGATAAGACTCATCATCCTGAAAATGTCAATAGTGCCCAAAGCAATTTACACATATAATGCAATCCCAATTTAGATTCCAGCGACATTCTTCTAAGAAGGAAAAGACAATTACAAACTTTATATGGAAAGAAATGAGACCCGGGATAAGAAAAGCACTGTGTAAGAAGAATAACAAGGTTGGAAGCCTCTCACTCCTAGATTTCAAAATCTACTACATGGCTAGGGTGGTAACACAGACTGGTACTGGTACAATAAAAGATACACTGATGAATGTAACAGAATCAAGAATCTAGAAATTAACCCATTCACATACAGCCAACTGATTTTCGACAAAGTGCCTAGGTATAGCGCATGGGGAGGAGATAACCTCTTTTAAAAATGGTGCTAGCAGAATTGGAAAGTGATGTGCAAAAGAATGAAACAAGACTTTTAACTCATGCCCTATACAAAATCCAACTCAGAATTGATTAAAGACCTAAATGTGAATCCCAGAATTATGAAGGACGTCTATAAAAAAAATAGGGACAAATGTGAGGGCTCTAATTCAGGGAATACACAGACTACCAAACATTTTGAAAATTACACAATAAAAGTAGACGAAATAGATGATTAGTACATACTAAAAATTAAAAATTTATGTGCATTAAAAGACTTCACCAAAAGAGTAAAAAGGGAACCCACAGAATGGGAAAAAAATCTTTTGCAATGACACATCAGACAAGGGACTCATTTCTATAATATATAGGAAACTACAACACCTCTACAAGAAAAAGACTTAATAACCCACTAAAATATTGGCACATGACATGAACAAACACTTCACCAAGCAAGAGATCTAGGCAGCCAACAAATATATGAAGAAATGTTCACAATCTCTAGCCATTAGAGAAATGCAAATCAAAACAACAAATAAATGCTAGCAAGGATGCGGAGAGACTGGGACCCTCCTACATTGTCAGTGGGATTGCAAAATGGTCCAACCACTCTGGAAAGGAATATGGCACTTCCTCAGAAGGTTGAAAATAGAAATACCTTATGATCCAGAAATTCCTCTACTTGGTATATACCCACAAGAAATATGACCCATAACATGAGTAGATATATGCATACCAATATTCATAGCAGCACTATTTACAAATCAAAAAGATGGAGACAATTGAAGAATGGATAAACAAGCTGTGGCACACACAATGGAATACTATGCAACCTGGAGGAGCAATAAGGAATCTGCAAGACCCCCGCATAACATGGATGAACCTTGAGGACATTAGGCTGAGTGAAATTAAGTCAGCGACAAGAAGAGAAATTCTGCATAGGACCATTATTGTCAAAGACTAAGAAAAACAACCCACCCTAAAAGGTGGGAAAATATTATATACATATTTGCTGATCACCAGGATGTATGGGATGAGAGGGGTGAGGGATAGAGGGAGGGGTAGATAGAGCACAGGGTAGGGAATAGAAACAGGATAGCTTGGGTGCTGGGGGAGCAGAGAGGGAAAAATATAAAAGAAGGGTGAGGGGAATGGAAGAACAAAGCTGATGGGAATACAGGCAGGTTCGCATAGGCTAAGTGTTGTTGCTGTTCTTAGGTGACATCTAGTCAGTACCGACCCATAGCGACCTAATGCACAGCAGAAAGGAACACTGCCTGATCCTTGGCTAACCTCACTATTGTTGCCACGCTTGAGTCTACTGATGCTACTACTTTGCCACTCCATCTTGTTGGAGGTCTTCCTTTTTTTTTCTGACCTTCCACTCTACCAAACATGATATCCTTCTCCAGCAACTGGTCCCTCCTGACAATATGTCCAAACTATGAAAGATGAAGTTTGGCCATCTTGGCCTCCAAGGAGCACTCTGGCTGCACTACTTCCAAAACAGATCTGTTGGTTCTTTTGGAAGCCCATGCCACTTTCAATATTCTCCTCCAACACCATACATAATTCAAAAGCATCAATTCTTATACAGTTCTCCTTATTCACTGTCCAGCTTTTGCATGAATATGAGGTTATTGAAAATACCATGTCTTGGGTCAGGCACACCTTAGTCCTCGAGCTGACATCTTTGCTCTTCAACACTTTAAAAGGTCTAAGTGGAACAGAGGTAAATGATGATGTATGCACAACCTTGGAACAACAGAGTTCTGGAATACAGGGATCGAGGTATAGTTTGAAGGGGTAAAAGAGGGGAATAATGTTAAGATGTTTGGCGGAATTCTGAATCCTGGTTTCCCTTGTCTACCATTGTAAAATAGGCACTTGAGGGGGGAGAAAGGAATAGCCAGAAACATTACAATAGAAAGCTTTTAATTCCATCTTCAACCTAATATTGATTGGAATACCTTAAAGGGTGCTAGAAGCTGCCCAGTGAAAGAGGCTTCCTGTGAAGTGTTTACACTGCATAAGATGATAGGTGGAATCCAGAACCCAATCCAAAATGTCTGAGATAGGAAATTTCCACTGGAAAGGATGAGTAGACCAGCCTTGGGTGGCCAGAAGAACAGAAGATACTTCGTGAAAGAAAGACCAGCAGGAAAAATCTGAAATAATAATAGCAGTATGATTGATTACTACAAGAACAAGTAAGCTGTTCACCCGGGAGCCATCAAGGCAAGTGGTTGCGACCTCCTAGAGCAAAATCCTTTCTGAGACTGAGACTCAAAGGGAATACATGAGCAGGCAGGTGGTCTGGCTGGTGACCACGTTGATCACCGATAAGGAGAAGAAGGGGAAAAACAGCAATGAAGCTGTGAGCTAAATCAGACTACATTTAATAGACCCCTTTGAACCTGGGTGGAGATCTGGATGGCTAACAGTAAGGCAAGAGCCGGAGACTCCTGGTCCCAGATGCAGTGACATGGCCACAGAGAACTAGAGTGGAGAGTGAAGCGTCCAGCTAATATGAAATAGGGACGATGCACGAGAGCACTCATACTTGTAGATAGTACCCACTGGACCTGGCTTCGATGGCTGGATGATCAGAATTCGACTAGAAGAAAGAAGAGGAAAAAAAGAGGAATCTGATGAACCTTACCTACACCTTTGGATACAGTAGCTCAAAAGAGGGAACAAATCTTTACAGCAAGGATCATTCCCACCCACTCCATATAAACAGTAATCATGGATGGGCAACTTGGACATTGGCTACCCAAAGTGGGGACAAGGGGGCTACAAAGGCAAGAAGTGATTGGCTTACAAGCTTTCAAGAGGAAACCTAGATCTGTTTATGCCCTGTATTATAGCCCTCACATTTGTCCCTATTATTTTATTGTTGGCCTTTATAAATCTGCAATTCACGTTTAGGTCTTTAATCCATGCTGAGTTGGTTTTTGTATAAGGCATGAGGCAAAGTTCTTGGTTCAATCTTTTGCATATTGGTTTCCAGCTCTGCTAGCACCATGTGTTGAAGAGATTCTCTCCTTCCCAAGCAATATACTTAGGCACTTTTTCGAAAATCAATGGGCTGTATGTGAATGGGTTAATTTCTGGATTCTCGATTCTGTTCCACTGATCAATGCATCTTTCATTGTACCAATACCAGGCTGCTTTGACCCTGTAGCCGTGTACTAAAATTTGAAATCAGGAAGTGAGAGGTTTCCAACCTTATTCTTATGGTTAAGCAGTTAGCTTATCCTAGGTCTCTTTCCTTTCCATATAAAGTTTGTAATTTTTTTCCCCCCATCTCTTTGAAGAATGTTGTTGGAATTGCTTTGGCAATATTGACAATATTAAGTATTCCTATCCAGGGGGATGGTATATTTTTCCATTTTTGTAAGTCTCTTTTGGTTTCTTGTAGTAGTGTTTATCAACTTTGTATGGGTCTGTTGTTCGTCTGGTAACATTTATTCCTAGATAGTTCATCCTTTGGGTGGCTATTGTAAATCGTATTGCTTTCCAATTGTCCTTTTTAGCGTTACTATAGAGCAATCCAACTGATTTTTATATGTTGATCTTATACCCTGCCACTCTGCTGAATCTTCCAATGAGGTCTAGTAGCTTTATTACTGAATCTTTGGGGTTTTCTATGTATAGGATCATATCATCTGCAAATAGAAATCGTTTTACTTCCTCTTTGCCAATTTGGATGCCTTTAATTTCCTTGTCTTGCCATATAGCTCTGGCTAAGACTTCCAGCACAATATTGAATAGGAGTGGTGACAAAGGGCATCCTTGTCTGGTTCCTGTTCGCAGAGGGAAGGCTTTCAGTTATTCTCCAGTTAGAGAAATGAAGGCTGTTGGTTTTATATATATTCTCTTAATTATGTTGAGGATTTCCCCTTCTATTCCTATCTTGTTTAATGTTTTTATCAGGAATAGATGTTGGATTTTTCAAATGCATTTTCTACATCAGTTGATATGATTATGTGGTTCTTTTCCTTAGTTTTGTTTATGTGATGGATTATGTTGATTGTTTTTCTAATATTGAACCATTTTTTTTATCCTTGATATGAGTCCCACGTGGTCATGTGGTTGTTTGTTTGTTTTGTGTGTGTGTGTGTGTGTGCTTTTATGTGCTGTTGAACTCTATTGGCTAGGATTTTGTAAAGAATTTTTACATCTGTGTTCATGAGGGACATGGGCCTATAATTTCATTATCTTAGTGATGCCTTTGCCTGGTTTTAGTATGAAGCTTATTTTCCTAAATGTATTCAGGAGCTTTCCATCCTTTTCTATGTTCTGAAACGGTTTACGTAGAATTTGTGTCTTCTTTGAGTGCTTGGTGGAATTCACTAGTAGAACCATCTGGGTTTAGACTTTTTTTATTCAGAGTTTTTAATGGCCTTATCAACTTATTTTTTTATAGGTGTCTTCACTTCATCAGAGGTGACTCTTTGTCCTCTTTGAGTATCAGTCCAGATTTTGTTTGTAGATGTCCAAACGCTTCTGTGATTTGTTTCAGTATCCATCTTGTACAAACTTTTTGAAACTTAAGTCTGCTGTGGATTATTTCATAGACAAAGTCATGGCTGTGCGGGAAGCGCTTAACTCTCAGTGCTTGGCAAAGCCGCACTAAGAGGAGAGACATTATGCACGGCATATGATTCTCAAAAGCTGACCCCTATCTTCCCTTCAAGTTAGCCCTGATTTTACTTGTAAAAATATATAATTTGGCAATATTCTCAGCTTTCACTATGAATTCTACAAACTTTAGGAAAAACTAGCTTAGCAGCAATTGCTTTCAGCCTTGCTGAATTGAATACAAAGAGAAATTGTGTAAACTACTCCTTCTCATAGAAAACCTAAGTAACTGCATTTGTGAGGCCACAAAAGCAGATAAGCATATTAAAGTCAAGCTGACCTACCCCCATAGGCCTCACCACATTCAGTCACTAGCTAGAATTCACAAACCCCTACATACAGACACCTGCGTAAATAAGCAGAAAATAATGAACTTAAGTGAAAGATAGTTTTGACTTAATAATCTACACTTCTTGCAGCTAGTAGCCAGGTTGGGCTTTATGTCACATAACTCTTAAGGGATTTAATGAATACCTTTATTATGAAAATAATAGCACATTATGTAGGATAGAAAGTTTATAATCTTTTAGCAGAAACAAGAAGAAACAGTTTAATCACATGCTGGGCAAGGAGATGAAGGTCAGTCTGAACATCATAGAAGTATTCTTGTCAAGGTTGTCTAATGACCAGGTGCAAGAATGTTGTGACTAACTGTGTAATAATTCAAGAAATGATAAAAGTGTCAATGTATGTACTGTGTAGTGGAAGTATATAAAAAAAAGACTTGTTGGGCAGAGAGAAGAAGCTGGAGAGAATACCCAGAGAGCCTACAAGCTGAAAAGCCTCTCAAATTGTACTCATTTCTTCATCCGATGTTTCTGCGTATTCGCTCATGTCCCACGACCCCCGCGGAGGGCAGGAACCCCCTGCATGGCTGGTTTGCAAATGATTTGCCAGCTAATCCACGGTTACTCATATATTTGAATATAGCTGGCAGATTCATATAGAATCATTTCATGTGCGCATTCAATGTCATCATCATCATCAGCCATGGATGTGGATGGGGGTTTTAATATAAATGGAGTGTTGGTAATTATTTACTCATATATAAAGAATAGAAAGCAAAGACAGAAATGATAAAAAGCATTTGTTTCATTTGGTTTTCTGTATCTTTGTTGTGGAAGATCTGGAGAGCCTTTCTGCCTAGTCTGTCATCTTGCCTCCCCCTCTGAACCATTTATACTTTGTAATAACATATTTTTTTCTTTATCAACTTAATGAAATAAGAAGAAATTTTTATAATTAGTAACTATTCAATACAAGATGGGTTTGCCCTTGACTCTACCACTAATCTGTCAGTTTGCAGTACCATGATGGCTTGCATGTTGCTGTGATTCTAGAAGTAGGCCACCTGTATTTTGAATACCAGCAGGTAGACAGGTTTCATATGAACTTCCAGACTAAGATAAAGAAAGACTTGGAAGAAGGAGATATGGATTGCTTCCTAATATTTAGTCATTGAAATCCTTATGAATAGCAGTGGAACACTGTCAGATAGCAATAGAATACTCAATATTGAAACATGATGAAGAACACCAGAATACTGTCAGATATAGTGCCAGAAAATTAGCCCCTCAGATTGGAAGAATGGCTGGCATAGTGGCCACAACAATGGGGTCAAGTGTAGCAATGGTTGTGAGGTAGGTGCAGGACTGGGCAGTGTTTTGTTCTACTGTGCATAAGTTCACTTGCTATGAGTCAGTACTGACTCAACAGCACCTAAAAAAAGCCGTTGACAAAGAGAATTAATCCCAAGAATTGGTAATCCATGTATCAATATGATTTGTAAGTAAGGAAGTTCTGTCATTTAGTTTATTTATGTCAAAGATGGGGAAATGGAAGAATTAACTCAAAGTTGGACTCCTGGTGTGATTTGCTATAGGATAAGTACTGGACTGCTAACTACCAAGTTGGCAGTTCAAACCCACCAGACACTTCTTAGAAAAACTATACCGGGTCAGTATGAGTCAGAACTGACTCAATGACACTTAACAACAAAAACTCAAAATTTATATATAAAAAAACACAACTGAAAGCAAAATTATAGTATTGTTGTTAAATGCTATTAAGTCAGATCCAACTCTACTAACCCTATAGAGGGTTTCTGAGACTGTTCAAATGTTTGTGGGAGCAGAAAGCTCCATCTTTCTCCTGTGGAGTGACCGGTATGTTAAATCCACCAACCTTGTGGTTCACAGCCTAGTGCTTATTCTATGAATCCACCACAATTCCCAAATTATACTATGTTGTTGCTGTTAAGTGCGGTAGAGTCCATTCCAACTCATAGCCACCCTGTATAGGGTTTCCAAGGAGTGGCTGGTGGGTTTGAACTGCTGACTTTGCAGAAAATATTTTAATGGATTCGTAAAAAAAATGAAAAATATATTCTGAGATTTGCCTGTCCCAAGCCATGTTTTTTTCAATCACCCATATGCAGGTGAAAGTTAGAAAATGAGAAAGGAAGACAGAAGAATAATTTAAGCATTTGAATTTTGGGTTTGGTAGAGAATGGACTCACAGATATAAGAACAAATCAGTCTTAGAAGAAATACAGTCACAATACAGTTGTGAATAGTGAGATTCTGACACGAGAACAGTGAGACTTTGCTTCACTTTCCTTCATTTTCTTTGGACTTTGCTTCACTTTCTTAGACACGTCATCAGGCAAAACCAGTCTCTCAAAAAGTACATTTGGTAAAGGAGTAGTAAAAGTTAAGGGAAAGTCTCAGTGAGTTATATTTACATAGTAGGCAGTATAATGATCTCAAACCCAACAATTTTCATGAAGATGGTTCATGCAATATTTTGTTCTGTTATAAATAAGGCATCGTGAGTTGGAGTCAACTTTACAGCAACTAACAAAAAGCAAGAGACATTCTGATTTGCTAGTTTGTCTTCTATGAACTGGAACATCTGAATTTTAAATTTTTACAGATAAACAGATGTAATCTGGGTTGGAAACCACAGCTCTCACGTAGTACTCCAAAAAGAAATGCCAAGGGAATGGTCCTGAAAAAGGCAGAAAAATGTATCTATGAATTGAAGTCCAAGAGTAGAAGTAAAGTTTTACCTTGTAGATAAGTCAGCCTTCTGGATAGTAGTGTAGGCTTCCACAAAAATGAGTGGGGACCAAATCAATGCAACATAATAGTATATCACCTTTCTCTGGTGAAAAGAACTCAGACAACAGTTACTGCTTGCCTGAGAGGACCTCAAATACCATAAGTCAATGGCTCTAAAACTTAGTAGTTAGTTGACCAATCATCTTTTAATTGAATTTTCTGGAACATCACCAATAGTTATATGCATTTTATATTAAAATGTCTGATGGACAAACAGTGTCACTTATAAGTTGATGTGGAGTAGGCTGCAACTCATGGTAACATTATGTATAACACATCAAATATTGCCTGGTCCTGGATGATCTTCATATGTTTCAGACCAATGTTATCAGTCTATCTCATAGGGTGTTTCCTTTGTGCTTTTTTTTTTTTTTAGTGATCATTTTTTGGGAAGTCCAAGGAAAATTCATTCTTTTTTTTTTTGTCAACAAAATTTGAACAGATCTTTCATTTTCATTAACTTATGTTCACATGCATAAGCAGTGATTGAAAAAAAGTCTTGCTTAGTGCACTCAGTCATCAAAGTGAAAGCTTTACTTTTTAAAACTTTAAAGAGGTGTTTATAGTAGTTTTGTTTAACGTACTATGGTATTTGAGTTCTTGACTGTTGCTTCCATCGACCGTGATTGTTGATCCAAATAGAATGAGACCTCTGATGCTTTCATTTCTCCATTTTTCATGATGTTTATGTGTCCAATTTTGAAGAATTTTATTTTCTTCAGGTTTAGTTGCAATACATAAGGACTGAGGTATTTTTTTACATTAAGAAAATGATTTATGCTGTCTTTATTTTCAACAGCTATACCTGTGGGTATCACTGGATACACTACAAAGAAATAAATGATTGCATTTATGTAAAGAGACAATGGAGAAACTCAATATCATCCATCAAGACAAAGTCAGGGGACAACCATGAAAAATCTAGACCATTAATTTCTCATATGCAAGTTAAAGTGGAACTCAAATAAAATATAAGCGATTCCACAAAGAGCAAAGTACAACATTGAGCATATCCCTCCTGAGTTTACAGGTGGTCCCAAGAATAGACTTGGAGCACTGGATACTAATGACCAACAGTTACAAGAATTGTGGAAAGACATAAGGACACCACCCATGAGGACAATCAAAGGTCATTAAAGGAAAATACCAAAATGGATTTCATAAGAGCCTCTGAAACATACTCTGAAGCACAGAGTAACTAAAAGAACAGAAGAAATGATCAAGCAGAAGAGCTAACTGGAAGATTTCAAGGCAGCCAAAAGGAAGACTATCATCAGCATTTCTCAAGCTGAGAGAACTTATGAGAAAAACTCAGTTATTGAGTTGCATTACTGAATGATTCTATGCTAAAAACACTAAATATACAGAGTCAGTGTACCAAAAATTTCTGGTTAAAATTCAATCATTGCAGGAGGTAGCACAGGATAAAGTACTGCTGATTCTGAAGAAAAAGAATTCAAACTGCACTGGAAGCACTAGACAAAAGTAAATTCCTAGGAATTGATGAGATATAAATTGAGATGTTTGAACACATTGAGATAATAATGGAAATACTTTTCTTTTTCAAGTAATTTGAAAGATAGCTACCTGGTCAACCAACTGGAAGTGATTGATATCTGATACACATTTCAAATAAAGATGACCAAATGGAATATGTAAATTATCTAACAGTATCATTAATATCAGGTACTAGCAAAATTCTCTTAAAGATGATTTAAAAAAATGAATGCAACCATACATAAACTTAGAATTCCCAGCAGTTTAAGCTAGATTTGAAATGGAGATATTAGTTCTCTTGTCAGATGGACTTTAGTTGGAAGAAAAGAATACCAGAAAGTTGTTAATTTGTATTTTATCAACTATGTGAAAGCATTTGACGTTGTGGATCATCTCACATAATGGTAAATATTATGAATAATTGTAATTCCAGAACACTTAACTGTGCTGATGCAGAACCTATACATTCATCAAGAGGCAGTTGCTCCAACATAACATGTGTGCATTAAAATTGGATAAAATGTGTGTCAGGGTTGTATTTTTTCACCCTATTCAATCTGTATGTTCAACAAACCATCTGAGAAGCTGAAGCATATGAAGACGAATGAGCCAGACTGGTAGGAAGATTCATAAACAATATGATATGTCAATGGCACAATCTTGCTTGCTGCAAAAGAAGATAATTTAAAACACTAAGTGATGAAGGTTAAGTGCCTCAAGAGGATTGAAAATTTAGTTACATGCTTCTATGGTTCCAGTTTGTACATGGCAGTCGTAGTTGTGTGTAGTCCAGTCACTTCTGACTCATAGCTACCCTGTATAGGCTTTCTGAGGCTGTACTTCTTTATGCAAGCATTGTTCATTCTCAGAGTGACTCATGTACTTAAACTTCTGGCCTTGTGGTCAGCAGCTCAAATCGTAACCTACTATGCTACCAGGGATCCTTCCAGTCTGTACATGCATGGGTTTATTCCAGACAAAACCTGTTTAAACTTGTGTGGTGCCGTGGATCATTTAATGCCATTCTTTTAGCCGAGTCTTTGTAACTGCCACCAAATGACTCGTTTCTTGATGGGTCTGGGTGACAGAAGGTAGGAGAAGATGTTGATAGGATGACATGATTCAGCTCTGGATGTTAGCAGAGATAATTCTGATTGTCAAAACTTGAACCTGTAGCATGGGTATAAAATGAGACACCTTAATGATGTGAGTGGGCTCTGTACTTCTTTGCTTCACTAAACATGCTCCCCTCTTTCCAATCTCCTATTTTAGGAAATTGAGTTAGCAGCCTGACCTGATTTTCCAGCTTCCAACCCTTGGGAACCAGCATCACAATCCTGCATGACTAAGGAGAATCCTCCTGACTGATGTATGAACTGCAGATTTGGGATTTGCCATGCAACCATTTCCTTAACAGCTGGTGAGCTCTGAGAGACATTGCAATTAATTGGGGAACCCTGAGATATGGGAGAAAATACTAGTGGAAGGAATAGTGGTTGCTATCAGAAAATATGGCAATGTAAGATAAGCACTGAACTGCTAACTACAAGGAATGGCAGTTCAAACCTACCAGCTGCTCCTCAGAAATCCGACACAGGTTCCCTATGAGTCAGAACTGACTCAGTGGCATTTAACAGCACTTGCTATCTACCCTACGTTAGGCATTCTTGTGTAGCACTGTTGGATAAGCACTGGAATGCTAATCACAAGGTCAGGAGTTCAAACTCATCAGCTATTCCATGGAAACCCTATCCAGGGTTGCTATGAGTTGGAACATGCTGGATGGCACTTAACAACAATGCTTTAGAAAACCAGATATTTGGGATGTCTTTAACCTCCAACTCATAGGGACCAGCCTGATCTTTCTAAAAGAAATTATTGTTGCAAAATGTCTCTGCAATTAGTGGATTATTATAGACAAGTTCTCTCAATAATAAAATTTCTTAATCTCTTATGGTGCCTTCAAAACAAAGATCCAATCAAAACAGCAGCTTCTGAAGTGTTCAATTAGACAAGTTAAGCTCAAGTCAGTTCTGAAGGTTGTGGCACCTTTTTTTTTGGAGGGGAGGGGATGCACTACAAGAAGGTAAACTTGATAGATTTTCTGTAAGACCATAAGATGATAATGGGTGCTTACTATGAAGAAGGTTTAAGAAAACTGAGAACTGCATTGGTGAGAAAAAAGCCAGGCAAGTTTCACTGTGGGATTTTTTTTTTCCATCATGACAATGCATCTGCTCATTCTTGAAGTGTAGCCAATGTTGCCCTATAAGAATTTTATTGGAAAACTTATCCATCCACCCTACAGCCATGATTTTTTTTCTGCATATTTATTTTTGCTCCCCAAAGCCAGAGAACATTTAAAACGACCGCAATTTGAGTCCCTTGAGGATGCCAGACTACCATTTCGATGTGGTGTAAATCAAAGAGCACAGAATTTTTCAGGGAAAGGTTAGAGAAATAGAAAACTCTACTATATGGAAGAAGTGTTGAAAACAGTAGCTTCACATTTTCATTATATAAAGGTTTCTATGTTTTTGGAGCAATGCTTTTGACTTACGCTCATATATTATTGCATTTTACTTCTCCAAATTGAAAAACTTTTAACTTGGTAATAAAATATGAATTATCTAGCTTGAATGATGTGTTTATGAAAGGTCCATATAACATTACTTCTATTGTAAAAATTAAGTCTTCATAAAAGTGTGTGTTTTAGCAATCTTCCATCGGATTACAAGAATACAAGACACAAGCTCTCCCTTGTCTTTTTCATAAAAATGTAAACTGTCTTCCTTATTTCTACTGGAAATTTACCAACTTGAATATTTTTATTTGTTTGGACTAGAAAGAAATGATTTGGACTCTTTATTTTTTATGATAATTATAACATGTTTGACTCCTTTGCCTATGGATAAAAATGACACATTTTGATAAAAATGATTATATTGCCACATAGTTAACCTCTATATTTAACCCACCGTTATGTCTGCCTTATGTATCAGGCTGCTAGTCACAAGGAATCCACTAGTTGCTCCATGAGAGAAAGAGGAAATTTTCTGCTCTTGTAATGATTAATAGCCTCAGAAACCCTATGTGGGGTGACTAGGTATAGGAATTAAGAATTAGATGGTATTAGCGTGGGATTATATCTTTAAAATGATCAATAATACTATTAAAACATATGCGTATTTCTGTGTGTGTTATTGTTTGCCTACTGCTGCTGTGACTCTGCAGGATAAGCACTGAAATTGTAGAAGAAGTGCTTGACCACAAGATCATTTTGAACAGCAAGGTGGGCAGATCAAACTCTCCCGAACTCCTTGTAAAATCCTAGACAGGGCCGCTGTAGGTCAGAACTGACTTGATGACACTTAACAACTAAAACAACAATTTTAAATATGATGATACTTAATATGAATACACAATGATCTTCTGACAGGAATTATTCCTAAATAACTTTCTAGCTTTGTGAAGACTGGCTATTCTTAGTGGTTGAATCAGTGTCTTTTTCCCC
>NW_006408939.1:1092200-1093164 GCF_000296735.1 Chrysochloris asiatica | reverse complement strand
CTGCACTTCTTCAACCACAGATCTGTTGGTTCTTTCAGCAGTACATTGCACTTTCAATATTTTCCTCCAAAACCATAACCGTAACTCAAAAGCATCAATTCTTCTATGGTCTTCCTTATTCACTGCCCAGCTTTCTGATGCACATGAGGTTATTGAAAATACCATGGCTTGGGTCAGGGGCACCTTAGTCTTGAAGCTGGTATCTTTGCTCTTCAACACTTATAAAAGGCCTTGTGCAGCAGATTTGCCTAATGCAATACGTCATTTGATTTCTTGACTGCTGCTTCCATGAGTGTTGATAGTTGATCCAAAACAAATGAAGCCCTTAAAAACTCGTCTTTTCTCTGTTGATAAGAATGTTGTTTATTGGTCCAGTGGTGAGGATTTTTGCTTTCCTGACATTGAGATGCAATCCATACTGAAGGCTGTGCTCTTTGATCTTCATTTTCAGCAAGCAAGGATGTATCATCTTCATATTGTAGGTTGTTAATGAATCTTCCTCCAATCCTGATGCCATGTTTTTCTTCACATAACCCAGCTTCTCAGATTATTTGCTCAGCATACAGGTTGAATAAGTATTGTGAAAGGATACAACCTTGTTGTACACTGTTCATAATATGAAAACATTCAGCGTTCCCATGTTCTGTTCGAACAACTGCCTCTTGGTCCATGTACATATTCCTCATGAGCACAATTAAATGTTCCGGAATACTCATACTTTGCAATGTTGTCCAAAGCCTGTCATGATCCATGCAATCAAAAGCCTTTGCATAGGTAAACATCTTTCTGATATTCTCTGCCTTCAGCCAAGATCCATCAGACATCAGCAATGATAGCCGTCATTCCATCCCTCTTTTGTGTCCGGCTTGAACCTCTGGAAGCTCTCTGTCAATGCATGCTTGCAGCCATTTCTGTATTATTTTTAGTAAAACTTTACTTGCATGGGATATCAAAGATATTGTCC
>NW_006408939.1:1079521-1091343 GCF_000296735.1 Chrysochloris asiatica | reverse complement strand
GTAATGATCAATACATCTTGATTGATTATTTGATCAATTTCAGATGGTCGAAGTTGGTAGAATTCTTCTATTTCATCCTTACTAGTTTTAGTGGTTGGTGTGTGAATTTGAATAATAGTGGTATTAACTGGGCTTCCCTGTTGTTGTTATGTGCCATGGAGTCGGTTCCGACTCATAATGACCCTGTACAGGGATTCTGAGGCTGTAAATCTTTATGGGATCAGAAAGCCTCATCTTTCTCATGTGGAACAGCTGGTAATTTTGAACAGCTGACCTTAAGGTTCGCAGCCCGATTCGTAACCACTACGCTACCAGAGCTCCCTGGGCTTCTCTGTAGGAGCATGGGTATTATCCTATCACAGACAGTGTTGTACCTCATGACTGATGTGGCTATCTTCTTTTTGACAATGAATGCAACATCATTCCTCTTCAATGTGTCATTCCCAGCATAGTAAACCACGAGGTTGTCAGATTCAAAATGGCCAATACCAGTCCATTTCAGCTCACTGATGCCTAAGATATTGATGTTTATGTGTTCCATTTCATTTTTGACCACTTTCAATTTTTCCAGATTCATACTTCGTACATTCCATATTCTGATTTTCAGTGGATGTTTACAGCTGTTTCTCTTTATTTTGAGTTTGTCCCATCAGCAAGTGAAGGTCCTGAGGGCTTTACTTTATTCAAGTCATCACTGTCAACTCCACTTTAAGGAAGCAGCTTTACCCCAGTCGCATTTTGAGTGCCTTCTAATCTGAGGGGCTCATTTTCCGGCACTATATCTGATAGTGTTTCTCTACTGTTCATAAGGTTTTCAGTGACTAAATATTTGGAAGTAGTTTGTTACACCTTCTTCCTAGTTTGTCTTCATCTGGAAGCTCATCTGGAATATGTCCACCATGGGTGACCCTGCTGGTATTTAAAATAACTAGTGGCATAGGTTCCAGAATCACAGCAACTCACAAGCCATCACAGTACCAGAAACTGTCAGATGAGTGGTGTTGGCTTTTAGCAGATAGTCATTATTTGCTAGTTTTATGTGTAGATCCAGCATTTTTAGAGATAAATCAAGGCCCTATATACATATATTTGAAATTCATCCACTCATGTTATATTATGTAAATGACTAATGTAAATGCTAAAAGATTTTGTCTGTCTATAAACAATCTTGATTACATAAAATGAAACTAAAATGATGACATTTTTCAGACAAAACTTTTCTGCTCAATTTGATAACATTAAATAATCGGATTTAATATTTTGCTTTAAGAATTTCTTGTAGCCTGAAGACAACATTTTAGCTGTTTAATTCAAATGGACTGTATGGCTAGCATCCTATAATGCTAGCTTACCTAGATTTTCTAGAATAGCAAGTTCTAGTTACTCAGTTTTCAAAACAATTCCTTTGTGTACTTAAGTAAAAATAAAGTGGAAAAGTTTTAAATCCAAATATTGTATTTCTCAGTATTAAGTTAACAAAATAAATGAAAGTATATACAGAAATACTAGTTCTATAACCAATTGAAAAATTAAACTATTGCTTGCTATGTACTTTTGTGAGTCTTGATATTCATCCTTATTCATGCTAATATATTCATTATTGCTAAGAAATGCATAATTAAAATTCATGGTTAAAGAATTTATCTGTTTCTCTATTTGTGAAGTGACTTCTAACCCAATTTTAATTGCTTAACTAAAAAGAAAATTTTCCATTGAGGTTTTTTAAAATTTGAAACTGATTACATGGATTATCATGTAAATATGACTCACTCAAAGGCAAGTAAAGCAAAAGAACAGTCAATCAAATCTCAATTTAACCCAATGTCTAAGGTCACCTCTATTAAAAACTAAAAAAAAAAAGGATTCATCTGTGACTTTTTCTGACTGAATTATAAAAAAAAACTTTTGGGTATTAAAATCCATTTTTAATTAACTCATTTCTCATGCACTTTAGTATTCAAATGTTAAAGTTCTATTCAGTTTAGGGTTCAAGTCCACCACCACTCAACAGGGAAAAAGATGAGCCCTTTCTTAAGATTTACATTCTCTGAAACCCTACACATGGTTGCTATGAATTCAAACTGATTCAACAGCATTTAATAGCAATTTAATTTAGAGGTTGATGGATTTGAACCAGTGACCTTGTTAGCAGTCCAGTGCTTATCCTACAGCACCACACCAGGTCTTCAAAGTCATTTGACCTTCAAAGTCGGTGGTTCAAACTCACCAGCTGTTCCTTGGAAACCCTGCATAGGGTCACTATGGGTCGGAATTGACTCGGCACTTAACAACAACAAAAAAGATTTTTAAAAGATTTGAAATTTAAATGATTATTTATTAAAATTCTGCAAGGACTCTATTGAACGTTATGTTCATTTCATCACATGACATATTTCGACTTCATCATTTTTCTAGACTATAGATTTTCAAATTGAATATTGCCATGTTTATGCTTATGTTGTGGGTCCTTGTGTGACACTATAGATTAGGGCACCAGACTGCAAAGCCATTTGAACTGCAAGGTCGGCAGTTGAAGCTTACCAGCTGCTCCTTGGAAACCCTGTACAGGGTCGCTATGTGTCAGAACTGACTCGATGGCACGTAACAACAACAACAGCAGCAGCAATGATGCTGATGTGTCAACCACATACAATGCAGCTGTGGTGCATGCGAATTACAACTTTGGAAAATCTATGCATGTAACAATATATTAAAGCTCAAGGATAGTATTGATGAACTTAAAATTCTAAGAGATCAATTTCTATGTTGTTTTTAAGTGCCATCGAGTCAATTCTGACTTATAGTGACCCTGTATAGGGTTTCCAAAGAACAGGTGGTAGATTTGAACCACTGTCCTTTTGGTTCAAATCGATTTATTGTCCACTGTATTATCCTGCAGCACATAGTTGTGCAAACCATACTGAGGAGACCTGCTATTAGAAAGTGAAATGCGGTACAGGCTTCTGTTTAGTGACGAATGCGTTCATCAGATTAATAAGTCTGATACATTTTACTTGTAATATATCTTCTGTTGACCCTGCTGACACTTTGTTTCAGTCTTCTAGCCTCCAGAAGTATAAATTTCTGTTGTTGTAAATCACTCAGTGTGTGGTTCCTTGACATCCCTAGAAAGTGAATACATATGCTGTGCAAATATTCAATAAATGTTTAATGAGGTACACATTCATTCATTTTTTTGGAAAATATACATAAGATTTATAGAAAAAAGTATGAAAAATAACTGAGTACATGAGCCAGAGTCATGTGCTCTAACAGCTCTGTAAAGTCAGAAAAGTTGGATGAAATTACTTCATTATTAAAACTTTGTGATACATCTCTTTGTTTCAATTTGAAACTGTTTATGGGAATCTTTTAAAATGTAGCACATAATTTTTGTATTCTATTTAAAGATAAAGGAGCCCTAATAGTGCAGGGGTTTACAAGTTTACTACAAACCATGAGGTTAGCAGTTTCGCACTACCAGCTGCTCTGAGGGAAAAAGAGATGAGGCTGTTTACTCCCATAAAGATTTATAGCCTCAGAAACTCTATACTCTACATATATACTCTATACTGTAAGTCAGAACTGACTCCATGGCACATCTCTCAATATTAAACATGGTAAAGGATATTAAAAAAATCAACAATAGAGTGCTAAGCAAGAAGGAAATTGTTCTAATGAATGCTTATACAAATTGAAACTATAGTAACTGTCAACGACCTAGCATACCAACTGCTGTTCTACAGTCTGTAGGCCTTCAATGTCTGCAGTTGTTGTTATACAATGACCTTGCATAGGGCTTCTGAGGAACATTTGGTTGGTTTGAATGGTCAACCTTGTTTGCAATCCAGTACTGATCTTACAGCGCTACACCAGGAGTCCTAAGAATCTATAGTAGGATACATTTGAAAATGTAATTCTTAAACTGTTTGTTTTTTCCCCACATTTCCTACATATGGGCAGCATTCCCTATAGTCAAGTGTGTATTTGCTTAAGAAGCTTCAATAGCTCCTGTCCAAGTCATAATTTCTGATTTACTCATAAGTGTAACCACGCGAAGGAAAATCAGCACCTCATGTGTGTTAATCTTCAATGAAATGAAAGAAAAATGTGTTATGCTGATAAACTGAGAGGAAATATTCCTGTCTCATTCAAACTCAGATACCAGCTTGGCAGACTCATCAAGTTGGTGAATAGTTTAACTTTCACTTATTAAGAACCTATAATCTCTTAATCAGGGCTAATATTCACATATATAATGGAACTCCTGGTGTGGTATTGGAGGATCAGCACTTGACTGTGGACCACAATATCGGCAGTTCAAACCCATCAGCTGCTCTTCAAAAAACCTAAACAGGGTGGCTGTGACTTAGAACTGACTGGATGGTACTTAACAACAACAACAACAATCTCTATGGACGACAAAGCGTGGTGACTATAGGATAAGCTCTAAACTGGGAACCACAAGGTTGGTGGTTGAAGTCCACGAGCTGCTCAGCAGGAGAAAGATGAGGCTATCTGTTCCCACAAGGATTTAAAGCCCCCCAAACCCTATACAGGGTCCCTGAGAACTGCTCCGCAGCATTTAACAACAGCATCTATGAGTGAAGAAGCCAGTATGTATCCCATAATTGAACACATTGTTTTCAAAACCTTTTAGAGGAATTTGCATTATTATGTTCTCGTTGTTAGATGCCAAAGAGTGGTTCTGATTCATAGTGACCCTGTATAGGGTTTCCAGGGAGTGGCTGGTGGGTATGAACCACTGTCCAAAGCTTATCTTACAGCACCTTACAGTATAAGGAAAACCTTATATTTATTAAGTTCATCAATTGATATTATAATTTTAAGTTAAACACATAACCAACAGTGATTGTGGGTTCACTTAAAGATAAGTAATTACTAAAAAAACACAAACCCAAAAAACTGAGTGGGTAGGAGTAAGGAAGGAACACAGTGACTGTGAACCACAAAGTCCAAATTTAAGCACAGCAGTCTCTCCATGGGAAAAAGATGAGGCTTTCGGCTCCTGCAAACATTTAAAGTCATTAAAGTTGTAGGATACGCACTAGACTGTTAACAATAAAATAAGGTTGGTGATTCAAACCCATCAGTCACTTCTGGGAAACCCCATACAGTATACCTATGAGTCAGAACCAACTGACAGCATTTATCAACAGGAGTAAGGCATTAGGTTAGGAATGTAGCTAGATATAGGTTGTTGTTGTTGTTATGTGTGTGGAGTCGGTTCCGACTCATAGAGACCCTGCATAGGGTTTCTGAGGCTGTAAATCTTTACGGGAGCAGAAAGCCTCATCTTTCTCCCGCGGAACAGGCTGGTAGTTTTGAACTGCTGACCTTGCGGCTCACAGCTCGATTCGTAACCACTATACTACCAGAGCTCCTTAGATATAGGTTAGGCCTAGGATTTTATTCAATGTTAGGGTTAGGGTTAGTCTAAGGCTAGAAGTAAGGTTTGGTCTAGTTTTATGGTTGGGAATGCTGTGACTTTGTAGGATAATCACTGGACTATGAACCACAAGATGCAATATGAGCTCACGCACTTCTCCACAGGAGAAAATGTTCCCTGCTACTGCAAAGATTTTACAGGGTCACTATGAATTGCAAACATCTAAATGGTACTTACCAGCAACAATTTTAGACATACAGTTGTTGTTAAGTGCCATCGAGTCCGTTCTGACACATAGCTACCCTGTATAGGGTTTCCAAGGAGCAGTTTGTGGGTTTGAACTGTTGAACTGGTGGTTCACAGTCCAACGCTGATCTTATAATGTCACATAAGTTTAACTTAAACTTTTTCTAGAAATTAATTTGATTTCATCTTCATTTGTAAGATCTGTAACTACATTATTCCCTAATTTTTGCTTTATGTGCTTTTTTGTTGTTTCAAACAAACATGGTTCCCTATTTTCAGTCTTGTAGGTTTATTTTACTTTGAATACTTCCACATCTGGACTGAATTCTAGAGGACATTGCCATCTATATTTATCTAAGCTTGTTGTCTGCTATCGTCTGTTCTCTGTCCAAAGAGTTTCCTTTAGGATTTTTTTTTTGTTGCAAGGTTGATCTGGTTTTACAGATTCCTTT
Organism: Chrysochloris asiatica; assembly: GCF_000296735.1. NCBI lineage: Eukaryota > Metazoa > Chordata > Mammalia > Afrosoricida > Chrysochloridae > Chrysochloris > Chrysochloris asiatica. The sequence continues at coordinate 1,085,235 of NW_006408939.1, read as the reverse complement.
AATTTCTACCTGAAAATGTCCTAATTTTGCATCATATTTGATGGACAATTTTTCTGGGTATATAATTCATGTTTGACACTTTTTTCTTTCAGAGTTTTAAATATGTTATTCCTTTGTCTTTCTGCCTACATGGTTTCTGCTGAAACACCAGAGATCAGTCTTATTATTTCTCCTTTGTAGGTTATTTTTTGGTTTTCCCCGAGATGCTCTCAAGATTCTTTCCTTGTCTTTGGATTTGAAAAATTTGATTATAATTTGTCTTGGTGCTTTTCTTTGGGAGTCTCTCCTGTTTGGAATTTGTACAACTTCTTGAATACTACCTTCTCATTATTCATGATATTAGGGAACATTCTCTATGGGGTTTTGTTTTGGTTGGTCTTTCATATGGAATTTCAATCAAATGTGGTATTCCCCTTGATAATGTCACACATAAATCTTAGGCTTTCGTCAGAGATTTCGTTGTTCATTTTCTCTGATTGTTCCTCTATCAGATACATACTGAGAGATTTGCCTTCAAGTTTGCTAATTCAGCCTTCCATTGATTCAATTCCACTTTTTTCTCCTTTCAATGCATTATTGATTTCTGAAGTGCCAGCGTTAATCTTTTGGCTTTCTAAGTGCTATTTTTTGTATGCGTTCCCAATTTTTCACTTATTTTGTCAGTTTGTTCTTGTAGTACTGTCCTGAAATCTTCAAACGTTATGTGTTTTACTTGATTTCATCCGTAATTTTCTCAATCAGTTGAAGTTACTAAAATATCATTCTTTTAAATTCCTTATCGCGTAGTTCTGATATCATTCCTACTATTGTATTTTCTGCCTCTGTATTTTGGTCACCTGTTTGAGGCACTCTGTCATGTTTCCTCATGCAAACCAATATTGTTTTCTTCAAGTCATTGTGGTTTCATTATTTGATGATTGCATGTTGGTATGTTCTTAGGCATTTACCACCTTGTCTCCTGATGGATGCGATAGTGACTGGAGGCATTAACACCATTCTAAGTTGACTGTATTAGCATAGTGGTTAAGAATCAGGCTGTGAACTTCCAGGTCAGCAGTTCAAAACTACCAACCACTCTGTGGGAGAAAGATGAGACTTTCTATTCCCGTAAAGATTTACAGCCTTGGAAACTCTGTTCAGGGTCGCTATGGGTCGCACCTGACTCGACGACACTTAACAAAAACAACAAGTTGACTGTATAGCATAACTCATATTGGGTTTATGTACCTTTAGGCAAAAGGGCACTGTAGGATAAAGCACTGGACCTCAGGTCAGTTTGAACCACAAGTTGGTGGTTCAAACTCACCAGCCGCTCCTTGGAAATCCTATGCAGGGTTGCTATGAGTTGGAAACAACTCGATGACACCTAAACACACACACACACGGACAAAAGGGTGATATGCTGGCAACCCAACCCCAGACAAAGCCAAGACTACACTGAAGGGGGCTATTGAAAGCTGAGCTGGGAAGGGCAAGGACTGACCAAGTCCCTGGCTACCTACCAGGAGGGAGTAGGGAACATAGGAGAATCATGCACCAGCCTCAATCTGTAGCCTATGACTCCCAAGCCTCTACCAACAGCTGCCTACAAATGCAAATGATGGCCATGCTAAACCAGGCCTGCCAACAGCCTGCCTATTTTTCTTCTCTTTCATTGCTCCGATTCAGCTTTCTCTTCCAGTGGACACTCAATCCACATCTCTGTCCTACCCTATAAAGCTCTGGGTTCCAGGAGAATCATGGGTACCTGCTTCACTTGGTCCTCTGTGTCCTTGTTTCAGAAGGGCTGCTCAGCACATTTGCATATGCCATCATCTTGGCCCAGAAATCCTTTGTATAAAAAATTATTTTAAGTATTTCTATAAGGTATATCTAGAAAGGACATGATGAAAAATAAAACTGCCTAATTAAAAAAAATGTTTATAAAAGACATGCTGTTGTCTGCCAATCTTCCCCTTGTTATTTATGTGTTAAAGAAAATTTCATTAGGTCACCTTTTTTCTTTCAGATTTATCTGTATAGATTTCCATCTGAAAGCCACAAATTACTTTTTAAACAATAAATATAAACAAAACCAAAGTTTTGTTGTGTGTGTGTGTTTCTGTTATTTAGGTGCTATCAAGTCAGTTCTGGAGCAAAGCTGCGCTATGGACAACAGAAAGAAACACTGGCTGGTCCTGTGTCTTCCTCACTGTTGTTATGCATGAGTCCATTGTAGCTACCATGATTTCAACCCATCTGGTTTGGGTCTTCTTTTTTGCTAACCATCCACTTTACAAAGCATGATATACTTCTCCAAGGACTAGTCCCTTTTGATGACATGTCCAAAGAACAAAAGGTGAATTCATGCCATCCTTGCTTGTAAGGAGCATTCTAGCTATACTTCTTCCAAGAGTGATTTGTTTGTTCTTCTGGCAGCCCATGGTGCTTTCGGTATTCTTCACCAACATCACAACTAAAATACATCAATTCTTATGCCCATCCTCCTTATTTATTGTCCAACTTTCACATGCATATGAGACAATTGAAAATACCATGACTTGGGTCAGGCACATTTTAGCCCTTAAGCTGGAAGAGTTATCTTTTTTATTTCTTGACTGTTGCTTCCATGAGTGTTGATTGTGAATCCGAACAAAATGAAATCTTACTGACACTTGTGAGGATTTTTGTATTCTTTCTACTGAGGGGTAATTGATACTGAAGAGTGTAGTTTTTGATCTTCACTAGTAAATATTTCAAGTCCACTTCCAGCAAGCAATGTTATATCATCTGCATTATCACAGGTTGTTAAGTCTTTCTCCAAACCTGATGCCACATTCTTCTTCATATAATCCATTCTCAAATTATTCCCTTAGCACAATGATTGAATAAAATGATAAAAGGAGAAAATCTGATGACACACACCTTTTCTGATTTTAAACCATTCAGTATTCCCTTGTTGTGTTCTAAAGACTGACTCTTTGATGTGTTCATCATGAGCACACTGAAAAGTTTTGGAATTCCCATTACTTGCAACATTATCCACAGTTTATATGATCCACACAGTCAAATGCCTTATAATGATCAATAATGCACTAGTAAACATCTTTCTGGTATTCCCTACTTTTAGCCAGGATCCTTCTGATGACAACAATGATACCCCTTGTTCCATGTCCTCTTCTCAGTCCAGCTTGATTTTCTGACAGCTCCCTGCTGTTGTACGACTGCAACCATTTTTTGATTACCTTCAGCAAAATTTTACTTGCATGTAATATTAATAATATTGTTCTGTGATTTCCATAATCTGTTGGTTCACCAGTATTTGAATAAGTGCAAATATGGATATCTTCCCATCAGTTGGCCAGCTGTCTTCCTAATTTTTTGGCAGAGATTAGTGAGTGCTTCCAGTGCTGAATTAAGTTGTTGAAACATTTAAATAGTCTATGTATGGAGTCCTAGTTTGGAGCTGCATGATAAGCTCTGGACTGTGAATCACAAGGTTTATGGTTCAAATTCACCAGCCTCTCCTAGAAATTTTATACAGGGTTTCTATAAGTCAGAACTGACTGGATGACACTTAAACATTTTTACAACATTATTCACAAAAAAATTAATGTGATATCAGGCAAAATTCTGAACTAGAACATGGAGAGTTTGGATACTATGCTTGAAAAATAGCTAGCAGTCGAAAAACATTGAAGGAATATATGAAAAAAAAAAAAAAAACATAACAAAAAACAGTTGTTATGCAATCAGTGAATTCCTTTAAGTATTTGAGTAGAATTGTTCCCCATGGGGCTTTAAATGTCAGATTTTTCAGGAGTTAGTTTCCAGGGCTTTTTTCTTACGTACCTCTGGGTGGATTTGAATCGCCAACATTTCATGCTAGCAGCTGAGCAGGTTAATCTTTTGGACCACCAAGGGAATCGTGATAAGATATATGTGAATTATATTTAGATTTGATGTGCCAAAAATTTTTAACAGAAATCTCCAAAACAAATGTTTGAAATAATTTTATAGTTCTGAATATCTTCGTACTTTTTATTAGTTATTATATTTCAGTCAACGTTAGTTCAATAACATCTACACTGAACTTTGATTTAATAATGTGTGAAAGGAAACTTAAACAGAATATTAAGTCAAAACATTACTTGGAAGAATCACATTGTATATTCTATCAAGGAAATCATCTTTAATGTGGTCCCAACAAGAATAATAAAAAAATCAATAAAAATAATTTTCCATTAGGCCAGCAATAGGAATATTTTCTGAAAAAGAATTTAATAGATACGTAGTCTGCTCAAATATTTTTATTAAAGTCAGTTTTCAATGAACATTGCTACAAAAGCTGTTATATTGAAGAAAATACTTTCCAGATTCTGGGCATTTTTGTACTTGCACATAACTGCTTACTCTCTTTATTCCACCAAATTTTATGTAAGATATATATAATCTAAAACTATTGTATGTGGTACAATAGGAACAAATTTCATTGGATTTGGTTCAGCTGGGCTCTATCAACCTGATGGTCCAGGGGAATTAAAGTGTATCACAATGTTGATAAATAAAAAGCATTTCCAAAGCTGCCACTGAAATATTTACATGTCCAGGGAAGCAACTTATCTATGTTAAATTCAAGCAAAATACCAATTTTCCTAATTTAGAAAACAGATATTAAATCACCTAATTACTCCATGGTTAGCTGAACATTCAGCATAAATTTTGTGGAAATCGAGAACGCAGAGATCATTTGTTTTCCCAGGTGAATTGGTTTAAATACTAAATAATGTCTGAAAATGACAGTGACTGTTAGAATCTGTGGGTGACAGAAAGTCCATGTATGACCAGAATAGACATTGTGATGGCAAATATACATCTGTAAGAGTGATTATTCAGTAAAATGTATGATTACACTTAGAAAATAAGGGGAAACTACCTGTGCGGTGCTGTGGGTTAATATGCCAGACTGCAAAGCCAATTGAACTGTAAGGTCAGCAGTTCAAGCCCACCAGCTGCTCCTCAAAAACCACATACAGGGTCGCTATGAGTCAGAATTGACTTGATGGCATTTAACAACAACAACAACCCACAAATCAAAGTTCACTTCTTAGATTTTAAAAAAGATGTAAATACATCCTGTCTCAATTCAGAGGTGCTTCTGAGACCCTTTTCTGAGAGGGCAACTTCACATAATCTGCTATGACTGCCGAATGCTTTAAATTTTTTTCATTGTGTTGAGTGTATACGCAACAGAACACACAAGAGGGCTTCAAGAAGCTCACGGGAAAATGGAATGAAAAGAAAATGGAATTTTTCTACAAACTCTTTGGAGTCTCCTTGTATACCAATTAAGCAATTTCTATAAGCACTATTCTCTGCTAGCGTAGTGGTTACGAATCAGGCTGTGAGCCGCAAGGTCAGCAGTTTGAAACTACCACCTGTTCTGTGGAAGAAAGATGAGGCTTTCTGCTCTCATAAAGATTTCCAGCCTCGGAAACCCTGTACAGGGTCGCTATGAGTCGGAATCGACTCCACGGCACATAACAATAACAACAACAACAACAAAAGTACTATTCAGTTACAATCGACAGCTTCTTCAAGTGTACAACCAATGCTACAAAGCTCTTTTGTTGTTGTTGTTGTTGCTAAGTGCAATTCTGACCCTTAGCAACCCTGTATGGGGTTTTCAAAGAACTGCTGACCTTGTGGTTCCAACCGACCTAGTGGCTGAGTGC
>NW_006408939.1:1076983-1078611 GCF_000296735.1 Chrysochloris asiatica | reverse complement strand
CTCTTGTTTCTACTGTTGCTCCTCTGCCACTTGTCAGATGTCACAGGTTTCTGTCCATTTTTTTGAAGAGGTTCAGTACACAGGAATCTCAGGGTTCAAGAGATGTATTCCTCTCCTGGCTGTTCTTTGATAGTAACAACACCTCCCACTCATGCTTTTGAGACGTCTCATTTTATAGTAATTAGAGTTCCAGGTTTTTACAATTACAATTAACCTATTAACCACACACAACTGCATCATATAATCCATCAATATTTTCTCCCACCTTCTCTTGCCCAAACCCATCAGGGCAAAAATGTTGTTTGGTGGGTGTTTAAAAAGACTATGGCTGCACGACAACTGTCAAATGCTTGTAAGAAGTGGTTTCATCGTCGCTGGGAATATACTCAGAATAAATAAGAGGGATTCAAAACGTTGATTGAAAAATGGATTTGAAAGCGGAACATTTCCATGAACTTTAAAAATTCCTGTTGACAACTAATTATACAGTTTCTACAAGTACAATTCAGTAACACTGCATACTTTCTTCACATTGTGCAACCACACTCATTTTTCTTTTCTGATTGTTCCTTCCTCATTAATATCCTGGTATGGTGCTATAAGGAGCTCTGGTAGCGTAGTGGTTACGAATCGGGCTGCGAACCTTAAGGCCAGCAGTTCGAAACTACCAGCCGCTCCGCAGGAGAAAGATGAGGCGTTCTGCTCCCGTAAAGATTTATAGCCACGGAAACCCTATGCAGGGTAGCCATGAGTCAGAACCAACTCCACAGCACATAACCACCACCACCATGGTGCTATCGTATAAAGCACAGGACTGCAACTTTGGTTTGAACCACAAGGTTGGTAGTACAAACCCACCAGGTGCTCCTCAGAAACGCTACACAAGGTTGCTATGAGTCGGAACTGACTCCATGGCACTTAACAAAGATAGCAACAGGCCCCTGAGATTCCTCAGAGTAGGATGTCAGGACAGAGATATACCTCTAGCCATAACAAAAAAATATGGCCTGTGTGAATTGAGGGGTGGGGATGGGGAGGTAAGAAAGAAAGCAGAAAGAGGGTTAAGATTACTAAGAAACTATAATCTTCAGTTTTGCAAACGAGGATTCCATAAAATGTAGAGAAGAATTAAATTTGCTTTTTGGGCCATTTGTAAGAAATAATTGCATTTTCTTTGTTTCTGTTCTGAATCTGATAAAGAAATCAGAAGATTCTTAGTGAAGTTGCTTTATCATTTTGCATTAAAGCTTCTTAATACATTATCATTTTGCATATTTTTGACTTTTTATTTTAGTATACCAAGAAATTTGGAGGATAGCTACCTGGCCAACCAACTGGAAAACATCAATGTTCATACCCATTCCAAAGAGAGGTGACCCAAAAGAATGTGAAAATACCATTATTTTCAAATGATATAATTAAAATTTTGCTAAAGGTAATTCAAACACAATTGCACCAGTATATTGATAGGGAGCTGCCAAAAATTCAAGCTGGATTTAGAAGAGGATGTGGTGTTAGGGTTTTCATTGCTGACATCAAATGGATCTTGGCTAAAATCAGAGAATACCAAAAAGATGTTTACTTGTACTCTATTGATTATGCAAAGGCATTCAACTTGTAGATCATAA
>NW_006408939.1:1073910-1075928 GCF_000296735.1 Chrysochloris asiatica | reverse complement strand
CAAATTTAAAAGAAATGGCATTGCATTCATTATCAAAAAGAACATTTCAAGATCTATCTTGAAGTATAATGCTGTCTAAGATAGGATAATATCCATATGCCTACAAGGAAGACCAGTCTTCCTTGTATTATTCAATATCAATATCAATATTATTCAAATATATACACTAATCACTAAAGCCATTTCATTCTGAAATTCATCAACTTTCAATCAAATGTATTGATAATTACTATGCAAAGGTAGGAAAAAACAAAGAAGAATAATCAGTAATTGGAAAATATGGCCTTGGTGATAGAAACAATGCTGGAGATTACATGATAGAATTTTGAAAAACCAATGACTCATTCATTGCAATTATCTTTGTTAATAACCTAAATGATGAGCATACACATGGATCCCACCAGATGTAATATACAGAAACCAAATTGACTACATCTGTGGGAAGAGCTAGTAGAAAAACTCCATATCATCATCCAAAACAAGACCAGAGGCAGACTGTGGAACAGACCATCATATGCAAGTTCAGGGTCAAGATGAAGAAAATTAAAACAAAGTCACAAGAGCCAAAATATGACATTGAACATATTACACCTGAATTTAGATTTCATCTCAAGAACAGATTTGATGCATTAGAAATTAAGGACCAAAATCCGGAAGAATTGTGGGCTGATATCAAGAATGTCATAGAGGAAGAAAGCAAAAGGTCATTATATAGACAAGGATGAAAAGAAAGGTCAAAATGGATGTCAGATGATGCTCTTCTTTCTAGAGATGATAAAGTAAATAGAAGACATGAGGATGTAATAGCGCTGAATAGAAAATTCCAAAGGGCAACTCAAGAAAACAAAGTCAAATATTAAAACATTTTGAATGTGCAAGGATCTGGAGTTAGAAAACCAAAATGCAAGAGCAAGCTTATTTCTCTACCTGAGAGCACTGGGAAAAAATTCAAGCCTTGGCTTGAAATACTGAAGGATTATTTTGACAAAATAATGAATGATGAAGAAAGCATCCAAAGAAGATGGAAGGAACACACAGATTCACTATATCAAAAAGAAATGGTTGCTATTCAACCATTTCAGGAGGTAACATAATCAAGAGCCAATGATCTGAAGGAAGTAGTCCAAAGTGCACTGGAGGCATTGGTAATGAACAAGGCTCCAAGAATTGATGGAATATAATTTGAAATATTTCAACAAACTGATGCAGTACCGGAGGTACTCACTCATCTATGCCAATGTATGGAGGTATGAAAGAAATTCAGAAGACACCTATCTGAAAAACTGTTTAGAAAATATCATTGTAAAGAGAAGTGAGCAATGGATGCAGAAATATCAGACAATATCATGAATATCACATGCAAGTAAAATTTTGCCAACGATAATTTAGAAATGAATATAACAGTGTATTGACAGGGAACTACCAGAGATTCCATTCAGTTTCAGATGAGATCATGGAAACAGGGTTATCATGGTTGACATCAGATGGATCTTGACCAAAAGCAGGGAATAACAGAAAGATATTTACCTGTGCTTTATTAATTATGCTAAGACATTCAACTGTGACTATTACAACAAGGATAACATTTCAGAGATTAAGTATTCCAGAACTCTTCATTGTGCTCATATTGTTGTTGTTAAGTGGTGTCGAGTCAATTCTGACCCACAGAAACCTAGTATAGGGTTTCCGAGAAGCAGCTGGTGAACTTGAACTGCTGACATTGCAGTCCAGCACCTTAACCTACAGCACCACAACAGGAATCTGTATATTCAAACAGAACAAGGGGACACTGAATGGTTTACAATCAGGAAAGATGTGTGCTAGGTTTGTACACTTTCATCATGCTTATTCAATCTGTATTCTGAGCAAATAATCTGAGAAGATGAATTATATGAAGAACGTGTCATCAGGATTGAAGGAAAACTTGCTAACAACCTACAGTATGCAGATAATACAACCTTGTTTGCCGAAAACAAAGAGGACTTAAAGCCCTTACTGGTGAATATCAAAGACCACTG
>NW_006408939.1:1068722-1072720 GCF_000296735.1 Chrysochloris asiatica | reverse complement strand
ACCTGACAACAACAACAACATTTCATTTACTTCTGCTCTTACTTTGATTATTTCCATTTTTCTCTTGTCTTCTTTTACTGTTCCTTTTCTATTTTTCAATGATGGATTGTGTTATTACTTTAGTCCCATTCTTCTTTTTTGATTTGTGCAACTGTTGCTATGAATTCTCCTCTGAATACAGCTTTTTCCAAATAAAAAGATTTAGATATGTTATGTTTTCATATTCATTTTATTCTGAGACTTTATTTTTTTTCTTTTTAAATTATTGGATAGATTTTAAGGAAGTCATTATTCAGTGGCTATGCAGTGAATTCTTTTTCTTTCTGTTATTAATTTCTAGTTTGAATGAGTTACTGTCAGAGAAGATGCTTTGTAGCATTTCAATTAAAAAAAAAAGAAAACGATTAGGCTTGCTTGTGGTCTAAAATGTTGTTTGTTCTGAGGAATGACCCATATGTGTTGGAGAAGAATGTATGCTGTGTTCTGAATATGTCTATAAAGTTGAATTGATTAGTTGTGTTATTTAGATCTTCTGTATCCTTGTTGAGTTTCTGTTTGCTATGTCCATGATTGAAACTAGTGTGTTGAAGTTTCCTACTATTATTGTTGGAATCCTGATGTGGCACTGCAGGATAATGAACCACAAAGTTGGCAGTTTAAACTCACCAGCTGTTCCTCAGAAACACTTAATAGAATTGCTGTGAGTTGGAACCAACTTGACAGTACTTAATGACAACAATTATTATATAATTATTTATCTTTTTAATTCAGTTATAACTTGATTTATGTATTTTTGAGCTCTGTCCTTGGGTTATAGCTATCCTTTATAGGGTTTCCGAGGAGCAGCTGCTGGGTTTGAACTGATGACTTGGTGGTTGGCAATCCAGTGCTGGTCCTATAGCACTAAAACAGGAGTCCAAGAATCACACTGTTGTTTTTCTTAATTGTCGTCTAGTTGGTTCCGACCCATAGCAACCCTGTATAGGGTTTCTGAGGAGCGACTGGTGAGCTTGAACCACCGACATGTGGTTCAAACCAACTTTGCAATCCAGTGCATTAACCCACGGCATCACATCATACTGTCTCCCCAAAATAATGGCATGGGGCATCTAACCTCTTTTAACTTCCCGAGAGTAGGGAGTAGGATCAACACCAACATCAGCCCAAGGCAAAATCTTCTGAGGTGGAGGTCAGACATGGCTCCATTCTTCAACCTTTTAACCAATTCTGACACTACTGCCTTCCTATGACACGCTTTATTTCTCCACTTGCTTCAATAATTAATTATAAGGGCCACACAGAACTCACAGACAATACTCATGATTATGTGGTTTACTAAGGAAATAATCAAAGCCATAGCCATCAAGTAAATTCTGACACATAGCAACTCTTTAGGCCACAGTATACTGTTCTATAGAATTCCTAAGACTGTAAATCTTTATGGAGTCTGATTGCCTTACCTTCTCCCAATAAGGGATGGATGGTGTTACTTTGTAGACATTTCAGATAGCCAAAGTTAACAGATTACAGTAAAGGATCTGGAATGTTCAGGATACTATAGAGTTCTGGTGTGGCACTGTGGGTTAATGAGCCAGACTGCAAAGCCATTTGAACTGCAAGGACAGTGGGTCAAGCTCACCAGCTGCTCTTTAGAAACCCTATACAGGTCACTACTGATCAGAACCCACTCGAGATCATTGAATAACAATTCTTCAATCACTTGTCTGTCAGTTTGTCATACTGTTGTGGCTTGTGTGTTGCTGTGATTCTGGAAGCTATGCCACATGTATTTAATATATCAGAAGGGTCACCCATGGTAGACAGGTTTCAGCTGAGCTTCCAGAGGAAGACAAACTACTTCCAAATATTTAGTCACTGAAAACCTTATGAATAGCAGTGGAAGACTGTCAGCACCAGATTAATGCATACTGAAACATGATGATGAGCCCCTCTGGTTGGAAGGCACTCAAAATATGACTAGAAAAGAGCTGCCTCCTCAGAGTGGAGTTGACCATGATGACTCAAATGGAGTAAAGCACTTGGGACCTTCATTTGGTGATAGGGCACAACTCAAAATGAAGAGAAACAATTGTAGACATCCATTAATAATTGAAACAAGAAATATATGAAGTATGAATCTAGGAAAGTTGGAAATTGTCAAAAATAAAATGGAATGCATACACATTAATATCCTAGGCATTAGTGAGCTGAAATACACTGGTATTGGCCATTTTCATTCTGGCAATCACATGGTTTACTATGTCAGGAATGGCAAATTAAAGAGGAATGGTACTGAGTTCATCATCAAAAACAACATATCATGATCAGTCATGCAGTACAATGCTGTCTGTGATAGGATAATATCCATACGCTGCAAGGAAGACCAATTGATACCATTTTCATTAAAATTTATGCAATACTCCTAAAGTCAGTGATAATGAAACTAAAGAATTCTACCAACTTCTTCAGTCTGAAATTGATCAAACATTTCAAACATACAATCAAGATGTATTGATAATTACTTGTGATTGAAATGCAAAGGTGGAAACAGAGAGGAAGGATCAGTAGTTGGAAAATATGGCCTTGGTAATAGAAATGATGCTGGAGATAGCATGATAGAATTCGGCAAGACCGATGACTTCTATATTTCAAATACCTTTCAGAAATAACATAAAACACAACTACACGCATGGACCTAACCAGATGGAATACAGGGAAATCAAATTGACTATACCTGTGGAAAGAGATGTTGGAAAAGCTCCTTATCATTAGCCAAAACAAGAGCATGGGCAGACTATGAAACAGACCATTAACTGTTGTTGTTAGGTGCCATTGAGTCAGTACCCACTCATAGCGACCTTATGCACAGCAGAACGAAACACAGACAGATCCTGTGCCAACTTCACTACTGTTGCCACGGTTGAGCTCATTGATGCTGCCACTTTGCCAATCCAACTTGCTGGGGGTCTTCCTCTTTTTCTCTGACCCTCCACCCTACCAAACATGATATCCTTCTCCAGTGACTGGTCCCTCCTGACAGTATGTCTGAAGTATGAGAGACGAAGTTTGGAAATTCAAGCTGAAGCTGAAAAAAATTAAAGCAAGTCCGCAAAAGCCAAAATATGACTTTGACTATATCCCACCTGAATTTAGAGATCATCTGAAGAACAGGTTTTCTGTATTATACACTAAAGACCAGAAGAATTGTGGCATGACATCAAGAACATCATACAGGAAGGAAGCAAAAAAGTCATTAAGAAGACAAGAAAGAAAGAAAAGACTAAAATGGATGTCAGAAGAAGACTCTGGAACTTGCTCTCCCACATACAGATGCTAAAGCAAATGCAAGAAACAAGAAGGTACAAGGGCTGAACCTAAAATATCAAAGGTCAGCTTAAGAAGACAAAGTCAAATATCATAAGGAAATGTTCAAAGACCTGAAGTTAGCAAATCAAAAGGAAGGACACGCTCAACATTTCTCAAGCTAGGGAGCTAAAGAAAAAATTCAAACCTCAACTTGCGATATTGAAGGATTCTACAATTTGAATGATTCAGAAAGCATCAAAAAAAAAAAGAGGTTAACCTCAACTGGTCTCTGAAATGTAGGATTTGAATTCATAACAGCATCCACCGTGTTTGTTAATGTGCCAAAGTCCAAAACTACTCAAGTGCACAGGTTCAAGGATACAATGTCTTGCTGGGAGGAGCTGAAAAAAATCATTAAAAAGTTGTGTGCATAGATGAGAACTTGTGGCTATTTTGAAATCTACCACATCATTTAAGACCAAATCTAACTTTCCAGACTAATCGCCTACTTCCCATGCCACCTAGTCCAGTAATTACAAAACCTCCAGTTTATTTTCTAAATACGTTTTTATGATTTTGTGTGTTTTCTTACGCTCTTCCTTTGACAGAGAGAATACAACCTTCTCTTTTCTGTACATTAAAGTTCTTTTCATTTCATTTCTTAAAATAGCTTCTATTACTCTCTCCATGGA
>NW_006408939.1:1057884-1067442 GCF_000296735.1 Chrysochloris asiatica | reverse complement strand
AGCAACTTGCTTGTTCTTGTACTAATCAGTTGGTCTGCCTTTATTGTTTTGTATTTTTCCTGTCGGTCTTTCTTTCAAGACATATCTTCTGTTCTTTAGCTGCTTCTATCTGGACCTTTCAAGTGGAAATTTCCCATCTCTGAAGATTCTGGGTGCTGTTCAGGATTCCACCCATATTCTCATGTAATGAAGAGCCTTTGCAGGAAGCCTCCTTCACTGGGCACGCTGTAGCCCCATTTTAGGTATTCAAATCAGTTATAGGCAGAAGACGGACTTACAAGCTTTCTAGGTGATATTTCTGGCTATTCCATTCTCTCCCCCTCAAGTGTCTATTTTATAATGGTATGCAAGGGAAATCAAGGTTCAAAAGACAGCCATGTATCTTAACATTATTTTCCCCCTTTTCCGCATTCCAACCATGTCTCAACCCCTGTATCCCAGAGTTCTGTTGTTCCAAGGTTGTGCATACATCATTCTTTACCTCTGTCCCACTTAGCCCATGTAAACCTGCCTAATTGTTCTCCCATCTGCTTTGTTCTTCCATTCCCCTCCCCCTTCTTGTATATTGCCCCCCTCTCTAGCACCCAAACTATCCTGTATCTATTCTGTACCCTGAATTCAATATCTATGAAAAGTAAAGCAATCAATGTAGGTTTCAACATTTTTTTCAAGTTATTGTTTCCTTTCTTGTTTTTTTTTTTTTTTCCTCATTAATAGAGTAAACTGATAATTTGATTTCAGTTCATTTTAGCATTATTTTATCTCTTCATTCATGGTAATAACTTGCACTGATGTGGAAAATACCCAAGCAAATTACACTAAACGTAGTACTATTTTTGTTAATAATCTACTGAGCCTTCCACATACAACTCTCAAAGCTGCTTATAGTGTTAAAGCGATACTAATATGTTCTTGACCTACTAAATTCATGCTGGGTATACAAGCACACTCCTTGATTGAGATAGTTTATTAAAATTTCAATTTGCATAACCATTATTTGAATTCAAATACACAACCTCTTTGCACTAATAAAGTACCGTTATACTTAGGACAAAGGTACTTTTAATTAAAAGTATTTTGGTAATAATTTTTATCCAGATTAAAGAGAATGCCAACTTGTTCAGTTATGATAGTATATATATGTATATATATAACTCTGGTAGCATAATTGTTACAAATCGGGCTGCTAACAGCAAGGTCAAGAGTTTGAAACTACCAGCTGCTCCGTGGGTGGTTCCGACTCACATTTGGAAAATACATATATTTAATTATGGTATTCATTATGATCTCGCCTGTCAGTTTGTCCTACTGTGGTGGCCTGTGAGTTGCTGTGATTCTGGAAGCTATGCCACCCGTATTTAAAATACTAGCAGGGTCACACATGGAGGACAGGTTTCAGAAGAGTTGTGGGATGTTGTGGGATGACATGCAGAACATCATACATGAAGAGCAAAAAGTCATTAGGAAGACAAGAAAGAAGAAAAGGTCAAAATGGATGTCAGATGAAATATTAAAACTTACTCTCCAGCATAGAGATGCTAAAGCAAATGGAAGAAGACATGAGGAGGTACAAAAATAGAAAAGAAAATTTTGAAGATCAGCTTGAGAAGATAAAGCCAAATTTTACAACAAAATGTGCAAAGATTTGGAGTCAGAAAACCAAAAAGGAAGAACACGCACAGCATTTCTCAAGCTAAGGGAACTGAAGAAAAAATTCTAGCCTTGACTTTCATTATTGAAAGATTCTCTGCGCAAATTATAGAATGATGCAGAAAACATCAAAAGAATATGGAAGGAAAACACAGAGTCACTGTACCAAAAGGAAATGACTGATGTTCAACCATTTCAAGAGGTAGCATATGATCAAAAGCCAATGAAACTGAAGGAAGAAGTCCAAGGTACATTGAAGGAACTGGCAAAGAACAAGCCACCAGGAATTGATGGGGGGGGGAGGGGAATGAAATCTTTCAAGAAGGTGATGCAGCACAGGAGGCACTCACTCATCTCTACCAAGACATTTGGAAGACAACTCTCTGGCTGACTGACTGGAGAGATCCATATTTGTGCCCATTCCAAAGAGAGGTGACTCAGTGGAATGCGGAAATCATCGGACAATCTCTTTAATATCCCATATGAGTAAAGTTTTACTCAAGGCAATACAGAAACGGCTGCAAGCATACATTGACAGAGAACTTCCAGAGGTTCAAGTCAGATTCAGAATAAGCTGTGGAATGAAGGATATCATTGCTGACGCCCAATGGATCTTGGCTGAAAGCAGAGAATATCAGAAAGATGTTTACCTGTGCTTTATTTACTATGCAAAGGCTTTTGATTGTGTGGATAATGACAAGCTATGGACAATATTGCAAAATGTGAGTATTCCGGAACTCTTAATTGTGCTCATGAGGAATCTGTACCTGGACCAAGAGGCAGTTGTTGAAACAGAACGTGAGAACACTGGATGGTATAAAATTAAGAAAGGTCTACAACAGGGTTGTATTCTTTCACTATACTTATTCAACATGTATGCTGAGCAAATAATCTGAAAATCTGGGTTATATGAAGAAAAACGTAGCATCAAGATTGGAGGAAGACTCATTAACACCCTGCGATATACAGATGATACAACCTTGCTTGCTGAAAGTGCAGAGGAATTAAAACATTTACTGATGAAGATCAAAGAGCACAGCCTTCAGGATGGATTGCAACTCAATGTAAAGAAAACACAAATCCTTACCACTGGATCAATAAACAACATTCTTACCAATGGAGAAAAGATTGAAGTACTCAAGGACTTCATTGTTCTTGGATCAACTATCAACATTCACGGAAGCAACAGCCAAGAAACCAAACAACCTATTGCATTAGAAAAATCTGCTGCACAAAACCTTTTTAAAGTGTTGAAGAGCAAACGTGAGCTTAAGGACTAAAGTGCGTGCCTGACCCAAGCCATGATATTTTCAATAACTTCATATGCATGTGAAAATTAGACAATAAATAAGGAAGACCATAGAAGAATTGATGCTTTTGAGTTATGGTGTTGGAGGAGAATATTGAAAGTGCCATGGGCTACCTATAGAACCAACAGATCTGTGTTGGAAGAAGTGCAGCCAGAGTGCTCCTTGGAGGCCAAGATGGCCAACTTTCGTCTTTCATACTTCATATACATTGTCAGGAGGGACCAGTCGCTGGAGAGGGTTTGGTCAATTGTTTTGTTTGGTAAATTGGAGGGTCATAGAAAAAGAAGGAGACTCCCATCGAGATGGATTGGCCAAGTGGCGGAATCAATGGGCTCAAGTGTGGCAACAATAGTGAGGTTGGCCCAGGATTGGGCAGTGTTTCATTCTGCTAGGTATTGTTGTTGTTGTCAGGTGCTATCGAGTTGGAACCGATTCATAGTGATCCCATGCACAGCAGAATGAAACAATGTCCGATCCTGGACCAACCTACCGCTGTCATACTTGACGCCATCAGTGATGCCACCTGGCTGATCCATCTCGTTGGGGGTCTTCCTCTTTTTCTCTGACCCTCCACCTTACCCAACATGACATCCTTCTCCAGCGACTGTTCTCTCCTTACAATATGTCCAAAGTATGGGAGACGAAGTTTAGCCATCCTGGTCTCCAAGGGGCACTCTGGCTGCACTTCTTCCAAAACAAATCTATTTTGTTTTGGCAGTCCACGGCACTTTTAGTATTCTCCTCCAACACCACAACTCAAAGGCATCAATTCTTCTACAGTCTTCCTTATTCACTGTCCAGCTTTCGCATCCATATGAGGTTATTGAAAATACCATGGCTTGGGTCAGGCGCATCTTAATCCTTTAGCTGACATCTCTGCTCTTCAATACTTTAAAAAGTTCCTGTGCAGCAGATTTGCCCAATGCAATACGTCGTCTGATCTCTTGACTGCTGCTTCCACGAGTGTTGACAGTTGATCCAAGAAGAATGAATCCTTGACAACTTCTAGGTATAAGGTTGCTATAAGTCAGCACTGACTTGATGACACCTAAAACAACAACATTCATTATGATATTTTCATACATCTCAGATAAAGACTACCCAGGAGTGTAAACTTTTCTCAGTTTGTACTATAGCTAGTTTAGTTAATGAAATTAATTAGTTTGGAAATACAATTAGAATCTATTAGTAGTATCAACTCCTAGTTAACCATGACCTCTATTTTAAACTGACTCTGAACTGACACAACTTCTAGGAAAACCAAACCATCACTCTAGTAGATCAGTCATAGTAGAAGATTATGGAGGTCATTACTTATCCTAAAGCACTATTAAGGATGGTGCCGTAGGATAAGTACTGGAGTACTAACTGCAAGCTAGGTGGCTCAAACCCACCAGGCACTCCTTGGAAACCCTATGTGGGGTCACTGTGAGTCGGAATCTTCTTGATGCCATTTAACAGCAACAATAAGCTCAGGTCCACCTCCGTGCATGAAGTGGGATATTGAATGATTCCTGCAGTGATTTTGTAAGTTTCAGAATGGAACTAGCATCCTCAGTAACTGGTAGAACTCCCACATGGGGCCCAGACATGTAGATTAAGTACTATTATGGTTAATACCTTCTTGGTTGGTGTGACTGATCCTGATTACTAACGTTTTGGGAAACATGACTATTATTACAAAACAGAAGTAAAAATGTATGTCTAGAATATGACCTATTTTAGAGAATCTGTTATTACTACTATGACCTATGATTAAAGTCAATGGACAATTATAAGAAGCCAATTTGGACAGGACTAGGAATGACCCAGACCATTCAGCAATAAAGGTTTGGTTTACCCTACCAGACAAAGATCACATGCTACCTCTTGAAAGGGTTGAATGAACATCAACCCTTTCTTTTTGGTAAGTGATACTGTGTATTTTTTCCAACTTCTGATACTTTCTTCATTATTCAATATTTTACCCAAGTTGTTGTTAAATGCCATTGTTGAGTCAGTGCCAACACATAGTGACCCTGTATAGGGTGCCAAGTAGCAATTGGTTAGCTTGACCCACCAAACTTGCGGTTCAAACAAACTTTGCAGACCAATGCATTAGCCCATGGACTATACTAAGACTCCTATTTTACCCACAGAATCCTTCAATATCACAAGTTGAGGCTTTAATTTTTTTCTTCAGTTCCCTGAGATTGAGAAATGTGTTTTGTTTTGTTTTTTCTTAATTTTCGAATCCAGGTGGTACAGTCAGAAGACTGGCTTGAAGAATGTGCCTTTGGGACATTCTCAGCTTGGCTAAAAGAGCTTTGCATCACTTATACAAGCAGAGCAGAAGCCAAGAGACCACATGGCTGAGAGGCTGAAAACAGGAGTGAGGTGTGCCTGCAGTATGGTAGACAAGAGGCATTCCTGACGGCTGTGTCTTGAGTAGGTTTTCATCCTGAATTGTATCCTGTTCACTTACCTAATAAGCCTCATAATCATGAGTATTGTTATGAGTTCTGTGTGGCCATTGCAATGGATTATCGAACTTAGATGTGAAGCAGAGAGTGTTGTGGGAGAGATGATTGGTGTCAGACTAGGGGAAAGAAGGTAGGATGGAAACATGTCTGATCTCTGCTTCATAATCAGCTTTGGGCTGATTTTGAGTTTGATTCTTTTTCTCCTTTGTGAAGTCAGACATGGTCTCCACATGTTTTTTGCACAGTTCTTCTCCCATCTTATTTTGAGCGCCTTCCAATCTGAAGGGCTCATGTTCAGACAATGTTCCACTGCTATTCATAAGACTTTCGGTGGCTACTCATTCAGATGTAGTTCACTTCTTCTTTCTAGTTTATCTTACACTGGAACTTCCCCTGAAACCTGTCCACCATGGGTGACCTGTTGTTGTTGTTGTTGATGTTGTTTAAGTATCAGTGCCATAATTTCCATCACAACCGCAACATATTAATCACCACAGTATGACAAACTGACAAACTGTGACTGACATACAAGAGTGTTCTTTAGATATGATGGTGAAATTGTGGCATTTCTAAATACACTGAAATTAAAAGAATTCATAAAAACTTACAAAAATGCTAAAGGGAATTATTTAACAGAGAACCAACAATATCAGACAAGAACCTATGATTAACATATGTGATAATATCATCTAGAACTCAATCCAGATATAGAAATTTCCTAACTAAAACAAACCTCCCAGACTGAAAATAGTGAACTAGAGATATCAGTTTGCAACAAAAACAAAAAACAACAAATTAAAAAGAGGGCATAATGCAGTTACAAGACTTCTGAAAGAAGAAGAAATCAAGTAGATTTCAACACAAATAAGTAAACAAATAAATAGATCGGTAGATAATAAGCCAATTTATAACTCTAATACTAGAACAAGTCCTACTCCTAGCCCAAACCCTACCCCTAGCCCTAACATTAGCCCTTGTCCTAACCATAACCCTTCATTTAACGAAGTCCTAGACCTAGCCAACAAAAAAATGAAGACCATAATGTATAAAATTTGCAGGCATAGAGATAGAGTCAGGTAAAGTGAGAAAGTGATGATATATTCTTCCAAACAAAGAGCTGGCAGATAGGAATATTTTCCAATCTAAATTCTCTCATTAGAAGGGGCAACTCTTTATCTTGGTCAATTTTCTTTGAAATTTAAAATAGTTAGATAAAATTATATGTGTTTACTTTTACAGTGGAATAAGTAAATTAAAACGTCTACTTAAATAATTCTTCAGGGGAAAATTATTATTTTTAATTTATGACACAAAAAATTTATTTATTTTAACATAATTTACAGATTATTTTGCCATCATACAAAGTGAATATTAAATCAAATGTAACATTGGGCATTGCTAAGATCATAAATTGAATTCAATGTCTGCCTCTTTGACTGTAAATTAGAAACAACTGCAGCACTAATATTATTATATCTACTATATTGTGGTGTTTATAATTTTATTAATACCAAAAGTTAACAAAGTTTTGGAATTTCATTAGGAGGAAGATATAACCATACTGATTGTTTTCCTGATAAATATAAAGGTTCCTGGCATTGGTAGTAATAATCTGGTAGCAATAATCATACCAGATCTGTGGTCTGATAACACTAAAATTTTGACAGACGTAAGAAAGAAAATATTTCTTATTAAATCATTCATAAGATAGCTTTAGAGACCTTTTGAGTTGAAGAAATACATTATGCTTGAAACTCAGGCTTCACGTGAATGGTGGAAGAAAAGAAAGAAAAACAAATCAGTATAGAACAATCTATTAATTAACCTTTAATTAAAAAACAAAACAAAAACTCTACATGACTTGAGTGAAGATTTACAGAGCAGATCATCAGTTTCACATTCAACAAACCATACATTCTGTTTCATCTGTATTTCAATCCTCTCAATACCACATCATTTACCCTGCTTCCTTTTTGTGTTTTTTGTTTGCATTCCTCCTAGTTTTTACACTTTTCTGAATTTTGTCCTTAGGTAAGCGCTACCCTCTTGATAATGACTGATTGATCATTCTCTGTAGAACTATTGAATGATTGAAAATTGAGCCATAGTGGTGAGTACTATTCTAAACCAGAAGGGTGACCAAGGGTCAGAGTGTTGGAACTCCACCAGTTTCTATCTTACATGGTCTTTTAAAATGATTTTCAGCTTTGTTAACATATTTTCTCCTCCTCTCTCCATGACCTTCTAGTGTGATGCCTTTCAGATTAGTGATAGGCAGTCACAATCTAGTTCTGGTCTCAGTGTTATAGAGACTGATGCTAATATGGTCCTTTCATCCTTTGGATTAATTGTTTATAAGCATCTTCACCAACAATTGTATCTTAGATGGCCGCTCATGAGCTTTGAAGATCCCGGTCTCAGCTGAAATGTAGAACACTGTCTTTGTGGACTATGTCCTCTAATTAAATTCTTGTGCTCATTTTTTACTTATTCAGTAAATAAGGACCTCTGTAATCTCGGGAGTCCTGTCATGAATTTAGTGACTAGACATGAGTGGGGTCCACTCTCCTTTTTGTACCTTATTCTCTTTAAGAAGCCCTGAGAAAAGAATAAAGATAACCCAGTGAAATGTCTGCCAGATGGAAACACACATAAAAAGCCAAGTCACAGACGGCTTAAAATTTCAAATGAGATGAATTTGGTTTAGCTCCTGGGGTTAGAGATTAAATCAGTCAGCCATAGCACAGATCACCCAGATAAAGGAATCAGATTAGTTTCAGATCCATAGAAATAGAGACAAAATTCACAACCTGCCAAATAGACAGGCATTAAATCAATCAATCAATTTTTCATGATGTTAAACACCCAAAATACCTGACTGTGAAATTAAAATTTCCTTGTATTTGAATACTAATACATAGGGAATAGTTTCTGCCTTATTGTTTCCAAAAGAGACTAAATGATTAAATCTACATAAATTCTCTCAAAGGATATTTTTTTTTCTAATCAACTTCTACTATGACAATTTCAAAACATTTCTATATTGATACATCCAATAATGTATAGGGAAATGTGATTGTTGTTATATGCCGTGGAGTCGGTTCCGACTCATAGCAAACCTGCACGGGAGCAGAAAGCCTCATCTTTCTCCTGCGGAACAGCTGGTAGTTTTGAACTGCTGACTTTACTGTTTGCAGCCCGATTCGTAATCATTACGAGTGTTGTTTGTTGTTGTTAAGTGCCGTCGTGTCGATTCCGACCCATAACGATCCTATATAGGGTTCCCAAGGAGCAGCTGGTGAGCTTGAACCACTCACCTTGCAGCTCAAATGACTTGCAGTCTGACACATTAGCCCACATACGATAGCAAGTATAAAATCAACACTCACATCAAGATTGTTTCAATCTCAAATTGAATCAAGTGTTGGATCCTATTATTAAACAATAATTGAACAGTTTATTTTATGTGAAGGAGATGTTTCTTATGTTAGGTGAAAGTAAATTTTATTTCTTAGAAAATGATCCAAAAATAAAAATTTACATGAAATATATATTTTAAAGTACAGCTTACTACAATATACCTAGGAAACAAAAGAACAAACCAACTGCCATGGAGTAAATTCCAACCCATAGTCAGCAGCTGGTCAACCATCAGCCCTTTTTCATTGAGGCACCTCTGGATAGATTAGAACCTCCAGACTTTCTATTAGCAATCAAGTGAGTTAACCGTATGTGCCACCCAGGAAGGCCTATTATGTGCAAGATTGGAGCCCTAGAATATATTCATTTATTTACTTTTGTGGAGTATTTGAATATCTCAAGTTAGAAGTAGAGAAAAGTCATCTGTCAAGGGAAACTTGCACACCACTATGGTACTAAACAGGTTTCACTGTAACTCCCAGACTAAGAGAGAACAGGAAGAAAACCCTGCCAATCTAGGTTTGAAAATCAGCCAATAAAAAACCCAATGGAACACCATAGTCTGATTTTGTTGTGCATGGAGTAAACATGAATCAAGTGCTAACTTGATGGCACCTACCAATAAGAGTCTGTTTAAAGTAGGTATGTTTTGATTATTCATGGCTTTCACTAAATATTTCTTGATCATATTTGACCATTTTTATATCAATTAAAAT
>NW_006408939.1:1051428-1057715 GCF_000296735.1 Chrysochloris asiatica | reverse complement strand
ACTGATGGGCTTGAACTGCTGACCTTGCAGTTAGTAGTCCGGTGTTCATCCTACAGTACCACGCCTGGACTCCTTGTTTTATAGCATGTATGAAATATTAGATACATATTACATATTCTATATATTGCTATAATGATTTAAATATTTTATGAGTATATGTTACAGGTATACCTTGTTTTATTGCACTCTATTGTGGTTTGCAGAGATTGCATTTTTTACAAATTGAAGGTTTGTGGCCACCCTGTGTTAAGAAAGACTAATGGTCCCATTTTTCCAACAGCTTGTGCTTTTGTTGGACATCTGTATCACATTTCAGTAATTCTCATATGTTTCAAAATCTTCCATTAGGCTACTGCACATTTATAGGATAATGGAAACTGAATTTTTATTTTCACTGGGAAACCAAAACATTCATGTGACTTGCTTTATTACAACAATATTCACTTTATTGCAGTGGTCTGTAATCAAACCTGCACTGTCTCTGAGGTGTGCTATATGCATTTTATATGGTAACTTTTACATAAATACATTACTATGAACTAAAATTTACAAATATTTTTGCCCTTTTATTTCCATTTAATTGATTTTTCATATACATTTCCAAATGTTTATATATTTAAGTATAGCAATGTCTAACTTCATCCATTCTCTTTTTTGTTGTTGTTGTTTATTCTTAAAAACATTCCATGCCAAACAGGAAATAAAAATTGTAAAAATGTGCTCCTCAGTATTATAAGAACACAGTTTTCTTTTATCTATTATCTTTCTTTCTCTCTCTGTACAGCAGGTCGACAAAATTGATAATGATTGTTTAACAAGTTTTTTTTTTTTAACATGTGGTATTAATATGTACTATTACTTTTCAAAAACTTCTTAGCTGTTTATACTTTGTTCTTTATCCTGAAAATTTAGGACAATGTGCTCATTTCTCTCATCATTCCCACTACCTTCATTAAATGTCTGAGTCAATTTCTGAGAAAAGTTACAAACATAAAGAATAATACACTTTATTCTGGCTTATGATCTCAATGTTAAGATAAAGTTGGTTTCCTACAAAAGGAAAGATGTAGAATTAGAACAGGAAGCTTATGAAACAATGTCAAGATAAAATAGAAATAATAAACTCTTGTTCCAAAGAAGCAAACTAGGGGAAGTTAAACCCCATCCCTTTTATAAATGAAACTTTGGATTCTATGCTGTAATCCCACCACTTTCTATAAGGTAAGATAGGTGAACATGAAACAGTCTCTTCAGAGCTTGCCTGTTCTCTGTGTGTAGTTATGTGTGCAAGTATGTAGAAGAAGGTAGGCACCCATTTGCCAAGAATACTTATAATTAGCTGATGTGACGAATATATTTACTTGTTTATAACATTATATCAAAAAGCTTATTGGACACTCAAGTAGAGTCTTAATAGAGGGCTGAAAGACTCATGTAGATTTTAAAATTCAATAGTGTTTTTACGAATTTAGTTAGATAAGGATGCATTTACAATGTTTCAAAAAGTATAATTATAAAACATAAGCTATATCATTAATATCCCATGCTAGCAAAATTTTGCTATAAAGATAATCCAAATCCACTGCAACCACACATTGTCAGAGAATTTCTAGAGGTTCAAGCCAGATTCAAGAGGATGTGGAATGAGGGATATCACTGCTGATGTCAGAGAGCTCTTGAATGAAAACAGAGAATACCAGAAAGATGTTTTATTGTGCTTTATTAACTACGCAAAATCTTTAGATTGTGTGGCTCATGATGAGCTATGGACAATATTGTAGAGAATGAGTATTCTGTGATCACGAGGAACCTGTCCCTAGACAATTGTTTGAACAGAACAAGGGAATACTGAATGGTTTAAAATTAGGAAAGGTGTGCACCAGAGTCGCATTCTTTCACCATACTTATTCAATCTGTATGTTGAGCAAATAATCTAAGAAGCTGGATTATATGAAGAAAAACATGGCATCAGGATTGGAAGCCATACAACCTAGCTTTCTGAAAGAGAAGGAGAGTTAAAATACTTACGAATGAAGATCAAAGACCACAGACTCTGGTATGGATTGCACCTCAACATAAATAAAAGAAAAATCCTCACCACTGGACCAGTAAGTAATGTCACCATAAATGGAGAAAACATTGAAGTAGTCAAACATTTTATTTTGTTTGAATCAACCATCAACAGTAATGGAAGTAGCAATCAAGAAATAAAACAACATATTTCATTAGACAAATCTGCTGCACAAGACCTCTTTAAAGTGTTGAAAAGCAAAAACGTTAGTGTGAGAACCAAGGTCTGCCTGATTCAAGCCATGGTATTTTCAATAACCTCATATGCCTGCGAAAGTTGGATAGTGAATAAGGAAGACTGATGAAGAATTGATGCATTTGAGCTATGGTGTCGAAAGTGAATATTAAAAATATATGGACTGCCAAAAGAAGCAAACAATCTGTGTTAAAAGATGTACAGAAAAATGCTCCCTGGAAGCTAGGATGGCCAGACTTCATCTATCATTCTTCAGACGTATTATCAGGATGGACCAATCCCTGTGGAAGGCTATCATGTTTGGTAAAATAGAGATTAGGAGAGAAAGATGATCACCCCAACTAGATGGGTTGGCACAGTGGCAGTAGCAATGGGCTCAAATGTAGAAATGATAGTAAGGATGGCGCAGGAACAGGCAGTGTTTCATTCTGTTGTGCATAGGATCACTATGAGTTGGGACCAAATCAATGGTACCTAACAACATATTAACTTCACAGTAAATTTAAAACTACTATTCATTAAGACACTATAGAAAGTTAAGATATGCTTAACATAGTTACAGAAAAAAATATTGATTGGAAACAGAATATGATTCTAAATTTCTACAAATTAAAAAAAAAAAAAAGCCAAAATGTGAAAGAAAACCGAAAGAAAGGTAACATGAAAATTAAATGCACATAAAAACCATGTTGAACCTCAGTATTGATTAGTAACATTGAAATTATTATCACACAAAACAGTATTTTTTATGTTTGTTTAAAATTTGTTAAATGTATGATAGTACTAAGTTTTGATAAGTTGTGTAATCACAGAAATTATATGTTTCAAGAAGGAATTTACCATATCTCCTCTTTCAAAATATAAATGATAAGGGTTGCTATGAGTCAGAATGAATTCAATGGCAAAATACATTTAAATACTTACAAAAATTATTACCAAGGAAAAATATACACATATGTACTAGGAGATAGGCACAAAAGTGTTCATGACACTATTGCTAATAATTGGAATATTATAAACAATCTAAATTTTATGAATATGGAAATTGATGAACAATTTGTAGTGTGAGAGAAAGTAAAAAAGTATTGCCACAAAATCATAGAAACTTTTATTAAATAAAAATATCAAAATGTGAAGAAGCTATTGGCTCTTGACTTATGCTCTATGTCTATACATTTCTGACATAGTTGTTTTCATCTCTCTAACCCTTTCCTAAGAAACTCAGAGGATACAGTAAGTTAAACCTTTGGTTATAACCTAAACGTTGGACATTGAGTCCTCCAGCCTCTCTGTAGGAGAAAAAAGAGACAATATGTTTACACAGAACCTATGGGACACTTTTACTCTGACTGTTGGGTTGCTGTGAGTGGAAATCAACTCAACAGCAGTGACGTGGCTGGTTGAACCTCTCCTCCAAAGAATTCTGACCTCTTTGATTTATGACGTGAGTAAAAAATTATCCACTCTTTGACTGCAGAATTTGTTTTTATTGTATTTTAGAAAATACAAACACATATTTTTCAGATAATCTCCTTGCTATTCTACACACTTTGCCTACTTGTCAATAAGCTTTTGTATTCCCTTATTAAAAAAGGTTTTAGGCTGAGCTTTGAGTAATGAATGCATCACTGTCTTCATCAGAGCTGAATCGTTGTTCTTGAAAGGCTGCTTTCAGGGTACCAAATAGGTAAAAGTCCGATGGACCAAGATCAAGACTATAAGGAAGATGCTTTAACACCTCAAAATGAAGTTTTTGTAGAGTGCCCATGGTGTGGGCAGAGAAGTGTGGATGTGCATTGTCATGAAAGATCATAATGACCTTGGACAGCAGTCTTCTGCATGTAATCTGAATCGTAGGCTTCAACTCTTCAGTGAGCATCTCACTGTAATGAGCATTGTTGATTGTTGAACCTTATTCCTGATAGAGTTCCAATACTGACCCTTGAGAATCCCAGAAGACTGTAAGAATCGATTTTCATCCAGATGGTTGACTTTTGAACTTTTTCTTGTTTGGTGATTCAGGGTGTTTCCATTCCAATACTCTGTCATTTATTCTCCGGTTCCTAGTAATGAATCCATGTCTCTTCACCAGTAACATTGTTTTCTAAGAAATTTGTACCTTTCTTCAAGTATCGGTTCACATTTTGTTTGCAGGTGTGTAAACACTTCTGTTTATGCTCTTTTGTGAGTTGTTTTGATACACATCTCACACAAGCTTTTTGAAACTCAAGTCTGTCATGGATTATTTCATAGGCAGAGCCATGGCTGATTTTCAAATGATTTACCACATAATCCACTGTCACTCATCTATACAACAGAATCATTTTACATGTACACTCAATGTTGCATTTCAACAAAAGCAGAGTGCGGGTAATATTTGACTCACCCTCATAGAGCACATAAAAATGGCCTTTCAGCATACTCTGGGTACCCCAGTGGTGCTCCTTTTCAATGTTCTTTGAGGTTTGTAAACAAGAATGAAGTCTGAAAGTACAAATCAGGGCTGTTGGGTGGGTACTTTAAGGTTTCCCATGAAATTCTCACAGGACTGCCCTTGCTAGCCTCCATGAATGAATAAGTGCATTGTCATGGTGGAAAAAAAATGTCCTTGGTGCAGTTTTGACCATTTTCTCACAAATGCAGTTTTTCAGTTTTCTTAAAACTTTATAAGAAACCCCCTGATTGTCCTGTGTCCTTTGAGAAAAATCTATCAAGATTACTTTTTTGGAGTCAAAAACGTAATCTTCTGAGCTGACTTCTCTGCCTTCAATTTCACTAGCCCAGCAGATTCTCTCAGAAGTCACTGTTTTTCTGGGTTCTTGCTCAATGGATCATACTGGTAAATCCAATATGATTTATCAATCATAAAAGAATAACGTTTTTTGAAAATCATCTTCATTAGCATTAATCTTATTTTAAAATGCATCACTGTTTTAGTATACTCTTTTTGAAAGTACCCAAATGAAACTTAGAAATGTATAGTACTGAGTTAACTTGTCAACAGCCATCCAGTGATCTCAAAGAAATGTTTAAACATGTCTTTTTGGAATAAACCTATGGAAACATACAACAATACTTTTTTACTTATCCTCATATATTTATAAAGGAAGAGTCTGCAATAGGTGAAATGAATGAACCAGAGCTCAATTTAACATGTGTGAACCTCACAAAATATATTTATTTGTTTATAACATTATATCAAAATATATATACTTTTAAGAAGATAAAAGCAATTTACTTCAGATTGGTGGTGATGGTGATGATGTGTTAGGGATTCGGTTCTGACTCTTAGTGATCCTGCATAGGGTTTCAGAGGCTGTAAATCTTTGTGGGAGCAAAAAGCCTCATCCTTCTTCCTCAGAACTACTGGTATTTTCTAACTGCAGACCTTGAGGTTAGCAGCCCAACTCGTAGCCACTGTGTTACCAGACCTCCTTTTACTTCAGATCACATGTCATATAATTCTATGAAAATTTTGATTGCACGTTTGATCAATTTCAGATTGAAGAAGTTGGTAGAATTCTTCTATTTCATCCTCATTGACCTTACTGGCTGGTGTGTAAATTTGAACAATAGTGGTATTAACTGGTCTTCCCTGTAGCTGTATGGATATTATCCTATCACAGACAGTGCTGTGCTTCATGACTGATCTGGATATGTTCTTTTTGACAATGAATGCAACGCTATTCCTCTTCAATTTGTCATTCCCAGGATAGTAAACCATGTGGTTGTCAGATTCAAAATGGCCAAAAGCAGTCCATTTCAGCTCACCAATGCCTTATCTATCGATGATTAGGCATTCCATTTCATTTTGACAATTTTTAATTTTCCTAGATTAATGTTTCATACATTCCATGTTCTGATTATTAATGGATGTTTACAGCTGTTTCTCTTCATTTTGAGTTGTGACCTATCAGCAAATGAAGGTTCCGAAGGCTTTGCTCCCACAGGTTTTACTCCATTCGCATAATCACGGTCAACTCTACTTTGAGGAGGCAGATCTTTCCCAGTTGTATTTTGA
>NW_006408939.1:1050346-1050921 GCF_000296735.1 Chrysochloris asiatica | reverse complement strand
TTCAAACTGAAGCTGAAGAAAATGAAAATAAGTCCACGAGAGCAAAATATGACTTTGAATATATCCTACCTGAATTTAGAGATCATCTGAAGAACAGATTTGATACATTGAACACTAAAGACTGAAGACCAGAAGAGTTTGGGGATGACATCAAGAACATCATACAGGTAGAAAGCAAAAAAGTTATTAAGAAGAAAAGAAAGAAGAAAAGGTCAAAATGGATGTCAGAAGAGACACTGAAATTTGCTTTCCAGCATAGAGATGCTAAAGGAAATGGAAGAAATGAGGAGGTACAAGAGCTGAACAGACAATTTCAAAGATCAACTCGAGAAGGTAAAGCCAAATATTACAATAAAACGTGCAAAGATCTGGAATCAGAAAACCAAAAAGGAAGAACACGCTCAGCATTTCTCAAGCTAGGGGAACTGAAGAAAAAAATTCAAGCCTCAATTTTTTGTTATCAAAGGAGTCTCTGTGCAAATTACTGAATGATGCAGAAGGCATCAAAAGAAGATGGAAGCAATACACAGAGTCACGGTACCAAAAGGAAATGGTTGATGTTCAACCATTTCAAG
>NW_006408939.1:1047532-1049976 GCF_000296735.1 Chrysochloris asiatica | reverse complement strand
GAAAGCAGAGAATATCAGAAAGATGTTTACCTGTGCTTTAATGACTACACAAAGGCTTTTGATTGTGTGGATCATGACAAGCTATGGACAGCATTGCGAAGTATGAGTATTTCTGAACACTTAACTGTACTGATGAGGAATCTGTACATGGACCAAGAAGCAGTTGTTCAAACAGAACATGGAAATACCAAATGTTTTCAAATTAAGAGAGGTGTGCAACAGGGTTGTATTCTTTCACCATACTTACTCAACCTGTATGCTAAGCAAATAATACGAGAAGCTGGGTTCTATGAAGAAAAATGTGGCATCAGGATTGGAGGAAGACTCATTAACCACCTGCGATATGCAGATGATACAACCTTGCTTGCTGAAAGTGAGGAAGACTTAAAATATTTACTGATGAAGAACAAAGGGCATAGCCTTCAATATGGATTGCCACTCAATGTAAAGAGAACAAAAATCCTCAGCACTGGATGAATAAGCAACAATCCTTTCAATGGAGAAAAGATTAAAGTTGTCAAGGACTTCATTCTTCTTGGATCGAAGACCAACACTAATGGAAGCAGCAGTCAAGAAATCAAAGGACGTACTGCATCAGGCAACTCTGCTGCACAAGACCTTTTTTACAGTGTTGAAGAGCAAAGATGTCGGCTTGAAGACTAAGGTGCACCTGACCCCAAGCCATGGCATTTTTAATAACCTCATATGCATGTGAAAGCTGGGCAGTGAATAAGGAAGATCACAGAAGAATTGATACTTTTGAGTTAGGGTGTTGGAGGAGAAAGTGCCATGGTTTGCCAAAAGAACAAACAGAGTTTTATTGGAAGAAGTGCAGCCAGAGTGCTCCTTGGAGGCCAAGATGCCCAAACTTCATCTCTCAAACTTTGGACATATTGTCAGGAAAGACCAGTCGCTGGAGAAGGATATCATGTTTGGTAGGATGGCGGGTCAGAGATAAACAGGAAGATCCCCAGTGAGATCGATTGGCAAAGTTGCAGTATCAATGGACTCAAGTAAAATGATAGCACACACAAGTAAAATGATAGTGAAATTGACCCAGGATCGGGTAGTGTTTCATTCTGCTAAACATAATAAGGTTGCTGTGAGTTGGTATCAACTCAATCGCACCTAAGAACAACAACAATATGTATGTTTTAACACGGGTAAAGCAAAAGTACAGATACTTTTTTTGTTAACATACTAAATTTCAGTAGTGATTTATGAGGTAAGAAGAGATGATGAAATATTGTTAAAGCCTTTAATGTGGTAGCTTTATCACTGCTATTTCTTTTTTCAATTTTGTATTGCAATTTGAGTGAACATTTACAGAACAAATTAGTTTTCCATTAACGAATTCATACACATTTGATTACAGTTGCCAAAATATGACAGCATTTCTACTTTCTTCCCATGTTTACCATTTCCTTTTGTCTTTCTTTTCTACCCATTTCTGCCTTCTGACTTTTACCTCAGGGTACATGCTACCCTTTGATCAAGTTTGATTGGTTGTTCTAAGGAATACATACCTTCCTGCTGTATTGTTCACCCCATAGGCTAATCTATTGTTTGGCTAAAAGCTGAGCATGGTGATAAATTAAGTCCTAGGCTGGAAGAGTGACCAAGAGCCATAGTCTTGAGATTTTCACCAAGCTCCATCAGAGCAGCAGATATAGGCTTATTTATTATTTAGATTTTATTTTGCATTTTATGCCACTTTATCCAGGACCCTCTATTATTCCTTTCAGAGAAGTCAGTAGTGGTAGGTGGGCACAATCTAATTCTGGTCTCAGAATCCTGCAGACTGAAGTTTACATGGAAGATTAGTCCTTTGGACTAATTGCTTTCATGCATCTTAGATTTTATTCACTCTTTATATAAGGAGAAGCCAATAGTTTTACTTTAGATGGGCTGCTGATCACCAAAGTAGGATGTAGAACATTGTCTTTATGGACAATTTATGAGGCACATAGCAACAACAACAACAACAACAACAGGCAGGAAAAAGAGAAAAGACGAAAATGGATGTCAGAAAACACTCTGCAATTTGCTCTCCAGTATAGACGTGCTAAAGCAAATGATTTAAATAAAGAAAGTGTGGAGCATGACAAGTTATGAATAACATTTTAAAGAATTATAATTCCTAAACATTTAATTGTGTTCATGAGGAACCTGTACATAGACCAAGAAGCAGAACAAGAGGACATGACTGGTTTAAAATAAGGGTTGTATTCTTTCATGAACTTGTATTAATTTTTTTCAGCCTCAAGTTGCATATGAGCAATTAGTAGTTTATTCCACAGTTTGCCCCTAGCCTTAACCTGGCTGATGATGTTGAGCTTTACTCCATCTCTTCCTGAAGATGCAATCACTTTGATTCCTTTGTATCCATCTAGTAAGATCTATGTATAACTAGCCTTCAATGTTGTTTATATATATATACATTT
>NW_006408939.1:1043401-1046984 GCF_000296735.1 Chrysochloris asiatica | reverse complement strand
ATAACAACAACAACAACAATTCTTTCACCATACTTAGTCACTCTGTATACTGAGCAAATAATCTGAGAAGCTAGATTATATGAAGAAGCATGTGACATCAGGTTTGGGGGAAGACTCATTAATTACCTATAATATTCAGGTTATACAACCATGCTTGCTGAAAAAAAAAAAAAAGACTTCCGATATTTACTGATGAAGGTCAAAGACCACAGCCTTCAGTATGGATTGCACTTCAATGTACAGAAAATTAAAATTAACATCATGATAAATGGAGCAAAGACTGAAGTTGTAAAAGACTTCAAGTCACTTGAATCCATGCTCATGGAAGCAGCAGTCAAGAAATCAAGCAAC
The DNA here is from genome assembly GCF_000296735.1 of Chrysochloris asiatica. Classification (NCBI taxonomy): domain Eukaryota; kingdom Metazoa; phylum Chordata; class Mammalia; order Afrosoricida; family Chrysochloridae; genus Chrysochloris; species Chrysochloris asiatica. Next base: position 1,046,633 of record NW_006408939.1, on the reverse strand, counting down.
ATATTGCATTTGCAGCACAAGACCTTTTTTAAGCGTTCAATAGCAAAGATAACAGTTTGAGGACTAAAGTGTACCTGACCCAACCCATGGTATTTTCAATAGCCTCCTATGCATGTGAGAGTTGGACAATGAATCAGGGATATCTCAGAAGACATGATGCATTGAGTTGTGCTGTTGTAGAAGAATTTTGAAGGTACCAATGATTGGAGTCCTGGTGTGGCACTGTACTGCAAAGTCAATTTGATCTGCAAGGTTGGTGGTTCAAGATCACCAGTCACTCCTCAGAAACCCCACACAGGGTCACTATGGGTCAGAACTGAATCAATGGTACTTAGCAGCAACAATAACAACAACAAAACTGCCAAAAGATACTGATAAAACATCGATTCAGAATGAAACATCAGAGCATGATCTTACGTTGATGAGAAAACATAGCCCTGAATCTTGAAATACGTATCACACTGGGTTCTTATCCTGAATTTACTGAAATAACATTTATGAAAATCAGTGATTTCTGACTGAGGAATTATGGTGACTGGGGGCCTCATTAAATGTCTTATTCAAGATTTACCATTTGAAGACAATATGAAGATGTATACCTATCATTGTTATATTAATATTATTTCCAAAGTATTTTATTTCTTTTCACTTGTATCAAGCATCTTGCATATTTCTAGCAGTAAAAACTTTTCTGTGATTTGAATTTTCTTTTGAACTAACTTTCCCCCCAAATGAGGATACCAATGAACTTTGTTGTTGTCTCTTATACATTCGTCAAGTATTTATCTGTTAATCCCTCAGACAACCTCAGTTTGTAGTATTTGTTGAGTTCTATGGAATTTAATGGCCAGGAAAACAAGGAAAAGTTGAAAACATAGTAGCTGTCATAGCAATTATGTCCTCAGTGGGATTTGTGATCAAACAGTAAAGACAAATAGAGAATACTATTTTGATTTGTTAGCTGGTACCCCTAACATTTTATGGTCCAATCTACTAATACAGTTGACAGAAATAAAAATAGTGAAGCCTATTCTAGTATAAAGGTTAACATGAGAAGTAAAGAGATGGAAGGAGAAAGGGAGAGGAAAAGATAAAGGAGAGACAGAGATACAGAGAGAGTATTAGGATTATAAGTACTCTATGAGATGAAGTAGAAAAAAATGCATTAGTAATTAAGCAGATTCAGGGGCTTTAACAAACTGCACCTAATCTAAAACATGCTATTGAAGAGAAGCTTGGAGAAGGATGGAGAGAATTCTATAGTTCCTTGGTTTTTCTTACTGTCAAAAGTCCTGCTTATTATTACTCAGATGTTAAATTGTTATAAGTAGTCCTGGGGTGATACTGCAGGATAAGCACAAAACTGCTAATTGCAAATATGGCCTTTATAGCCTGCCAGTCACTTCTTGGAAATCCTATACAGAGTCACTGTGAGTTAGAATGAACTCGGTGGCTCTTAACACAATGTTATAAAATGTTAGTTCCAGGGTCATCTGTGTCTTTCACCTCACATCATGATGGATGTACTGAATATGAACAACTGTAACAAATACTTAATTGACACTGACAATACAATCTAGTTTCAAATTTTTACCTCATTACTCAGTTGGGATCTTTTCAGATTGTTCAATAAATCGTAGGTATATTATACCATTTGCTTGCAACTAAGAATTATTTCTGCAAATATTGAGTGTAAATTATGTCTGTGTGTGCTGTCAAAAAACCACAAAATAGTCTATGAATACATAATTTGCATGCACTTTTAAAATTAAGTTGTACCAACACCACTGAATAAATTAGAATTCTTAGAATTCAAGATGTAATTGTGTATTGAATTCCAATCCTTGGTTTTAGCCTGATCATCATTTTATTTGCTTCTAGTACCCAACTGTTTTGCGGGAGAAAGATGAGGCTTTCTGCTCCCATAAAGATTTATAGCCACGGAAACCCTGTACAGGGTAGCTATGAGTCGGAATGGACTCCACAGCACATAAGCACCACCACCCAACTGATGTCTGGATACCTTTATCTAAACTTTAATAATTCCACATCTTATTTGTTCTTTAAAATTTTATCCTTCAAAGAATATGACCATTATTCACTGTTCCTCATCTGATGTTCCTTCTTTAGACATATCACTTCTTATCTGTTGTACTTTCAACCCCAAACAATATTCATTAAATACTTTAGGCTTTATATCTAAAATTTATCCAGAATATAACACTTTTCTTTGTACTCACTGCTAATATATTTGTCAAGCTCTAACATTTCACTGAGTCCTGGTGTAGCACTGTAGATTAAAACACTGGTCTTCAAGGTTGTTTGAACCACAAGGTTGGCAGTTCAAGCTCACCAGTTGCTCCTTGGAAACACTATACAGGGTTTCTAAGAATTGGAACCAAATCAATAGCATTTAACAATAAAAACAAACATTTCATATATGCATTTTTCCAGTTGTCTCTCTTTTTGACAGTATCATTATTATAGAAATGGCATGCATTCATAATATATTTTTAAATAAACAGTATGTTGTTGTTACATGCCATTGAGTTGATTCCAGCTTAACAAGAATCACAGCAATAAACATTTTATACACATATTTTCCTAATTGTTCCTCTTTTTGACAGTACCATTATTATAGAAATGACATGCATTCATAACATTAATTTTAACTAAACAATATGTTGTTGTTGTTAAGTGCCGTTTAGGTGATTCTGACTCATAGTGACCCAGTACAGGGTTTCTGAGTAATTATCAATGCATCTTGATTGCTTGCATGTTTGATTAATTTCAGACTGAATAAATTGGTAAAATTGTTCAATTTTATCATCTTTGGTGTTAGTGATTGGTACATAAATGGTCATGTTAACTGGTCTTACTTGTTGTTGTTAAGTACCATGGAATTGGTTCTGACTCATAGTGATCCTGCACAGGGTTTCCAAGGCTGCAAATCTTTATGGGGGCAGAAAGCATCATCTTTCTCCCGTGGAACAGCTGGTAGTTTTGAACTGCTGACCTTGAAGTTAGCAGCCTGATTCATAACCATTACACTACTATTACTGTATCACAGACAGCATGCTCTTTTTGATGATAAATAAGATACCATCCCTCTTCAAGTCATTGTTTCTGGCATAATAACCCATGTAATTATCTGAATATCCTAGGTATTAATGAACTAGAATAGACTGATATTAGCCATTTCATAGATTGTATCAAGATGGTGGATCGCGTA
>NW_006408939.1:1036349-1040866 GCF_000296735.1 Chrysochloris asiatica | reverse complement strand
GTGCCGACTCAATGGCACCTAACCACAACAACAATACCTGGTGTATTCATCTTTCTACATTCTGTTTTATTTTTGATGACTTCCAATAGTCATAGATTTTCAATGTTTACATTCCACATTCTGATTTTCAATAGATGTTTGCAAAAGTTTATTCTCACTTTAAGTTTCGTTATCAGCAAATGAAAAGACCCCAAAACTTTGCTTGATCCATGACATTAATGTCAACTCTATTCTGAGGAGGCAACTCTTCTGCTGTCACATTTTGTGTGCCTTCCAACCAGAGAGGTTTGTCTTCTGGAATTATATAAAACAATGTTTCTCTGCTATACATAATGTTTTGAATAGGTAATACTTCAGAAATGATCAGACTCCCCTTCTTCTGCTGGTATTTAAAATACTGATGGCATAGTTTGCAGCACCACAGCAACACACAAGCCACCACATAGAACAAACTGAGTGCTAAGTGTTAAGAGTAGCCACTTGCCTCCTGTCATTTCCAACGTATGGTGACCCCATGTGTGTCAGATAAAAATTGTGTTCCATAGTTTTGTACCTGTAAATACTATATATTTTTCTGGCTGTTTGTGGAAGAAACACCTTTGGATCTACTTCTTAAAAATCAACTGCTGAAAACTCTGTGGATGACAATAATCTGAAATCCAACCAATCATTGAAATTGCTCAGGAGAAGACAACACTCTTTTTTTTGGACTTGTTTTTCTATGCAAGAAGTCACCAGGCGTCTGCTTCAGTGCAGCTAACAGAAACAATGCTGTTTATCTTGTTACACTGTTACAAACAATAGTCTTGGTGTGACACTCAACCTCAAGGTTGTTTAGATTCTCAAGGTTGGCCATTCAAACTCACCAGCTACTCCTCAGAAACCATAGACTGGGTCACTATGAGTCAGAACTGACTCAACACACTAACAACAACAAAAACATTATAAACAATGCTATAGTGAAACAGAATTAACCACATTTTTGTCGTTCAGTGCACCATGTTATGTTTTTTTGTTTTGTTTTTCTTCATGATGAATAACTTGATGTGATGAATTTATAGGGCAGGAACTTTCTGTTTTTGCTTTTTGGAGGGTGGTAGGAGTGGAGTAAGGAGTGAGGGTTAGGATTGGGACTAACTAGGTCTAGGTTAGGTTAGGGTTATAGCTATGACTAGAGTTAGTGCTGAGGGTAAGGGTTCAACTAAGGTGAGGAGTAAGGCTTGGTCATTTCTTTAGAGTTTAAGTTGTTTATTTTTATTTATTTATTTTCTTTGATATCTATTTGATTTCCTCTTCATTTGTAAGTTCGGTAAAGACATTATTCCTTGTTTATACGTTATGTTTTGTAGTTAACGCATCTCTAGCTCTCTTTTTTCAATCTTATAGGTTTGTTTTACTTTGCATATGTCTGTATCTGAGTTAAGTCTAGGTGAGGTGGTTATGTATGTTAGCTGCAGGCTGTTGCGTGCTGTAGCTGGTCTTCTGTCCAAAGAATTCCCTTTGGTATGTTTTTGTAAGGTTGGCCTGATTTATAAAAATTCTCTTAATTTCTTTGTCTGAAAATGACCTAAATTCATTGCCGTATTTGGTGGACAGTTTTGCTAGATAGATAATCCTTGGAGAGCAAGTTTTTCTTTCAGAGTTTTATATTTGTCATTCTATTGTCTTCTTGACTGCATGGTTTCTGCTGAGAGATCAGAGCTTAGTTTCATTATTTGTAGGTAAAATTTCATTTATCCTGTGGCACTTTCAGGATTCTTTCCTTGTCTTTGAATTTTGAGTATAATGTCATGGTGCTTTTCTTTTGGGGTCTTATCCTGTGGGATGTTTTTAACTTCTTGAATGTTTGTCTTGTCATCTTTCAAAATGTTGGTGAAATTTTCTTCCAATAATACTTGGATATCTTTCTCTATATTTTGTTTGTTTGTTTTTGCCTCTTCCTGTTCTGGAATTCCTATCACATGTAAGGTCTTCCTTTTGATGGTGTCCTACATAAGTCGTAAGCTTTATTTGGATTTTTTTTCTTTTCTCTGATTATTCCTTTAGTCAATGAATATTGGCAGATGTTTCTTCAACTTCAATAATTCTGCTTTCCAGTGCTCTTCATCCCCTCCCACACTTTTAGTATAATATATTTTTCTGAGTTTCAACTTAATTTTATTATAATCTGGTTTTTAATTGCCTTTTTAAAAAAGTCTCCTGTCTTTTCAATTATTTTACCCATTTGTTTCTTGAAATTTTCTACATTTTTTTTCTGTTTTCCTTGATCTTATTTGTAGTTTTTTTGATCATTCTCTCAATCCCTTGAAATTGCCTGATTAGCATTTGTTAAAATCCCCTATCAGGAAGTTCTAACTATACCTGGTATTATATTTTCTGGCTCTACATTTTGGTCACTTGTTTGAGGCACTCTATCTTGTTTCTTCATGTAAGCTGAAATTGTCTCTTTTCTCTGAGACATTGTGGTGTTGTATTTATGTTTCACTAAGTGTAACCATTATGAGTTGGGTTGCTACTGGAGAAACATGAAGCTTTCTGCTCCGGTAAAGATTTACAGCCTCAGAAACCCTATACAGGGTTGCTAAGTGTTGGAACCAACTCCATGGCACATAATCACCACCACCACCACTGATTATACATTAGAATATTCTCAGGAACTCACCACCTGTGTCCTGGTGGATGTGGTAGAAACTGGAAGTGTGAACAGTTAATTCTCTACAGTGTAGTTAAGGACAGGTTCACACACATCCAGAAGCAGAAGTGCTGAGCTAGGTGCCTGGCCACAATCAATCATAGTAGAAACTGTGCAGGTTGTCATAGGCAGAGACTGGCTAGGCCCCTGGTTCTCAGGAGAACATGTGAACAAGGGAGAACCATAACCTCTTGATGCCTCCTCCTGTGCCCACAGGCTATTAAATCAACAGTGGCTCACAAAAGCTCATGATAGTGGAGCTGCTTCCTGCCAGTCCACAGTCTGCTCATTTTTCTTTTCTATCACTGCTCCTTTTCAGTTCACTATTCTAGTTGGCATTAAATCCACCTCCATCTTATCCTCTGATGCTCAGGGCTCCAGGATCACCCTCTGTATGTTTTATTAGGTCTCTCATGTCATTGTTGTTGAGGATCTGCTTAGTGTGTTTGCTTACTCTGTCATCTTGCTGTTAGATCTGAAAGGTACATTTCACCTTTTACTAAAGATTGCCTAATTGTCTGCAACTTGGTTCTACCAGTATATTACCAAAACATGAAACAAATTTGCTTGAATCTTGAAAACTTGAAGTTATCAAACATTTAAATTTTTGCCAATTTGATTTGCAACATTCTTTCCTTTAAGTTCCAATATTCATCTGTTGCATTTTTAATACCTTCAGATCTATTTGTTCTATTCTCTTTCCCATAAAGGATAGCATTTATGTGTGGGGTATCCTTTGCCATATGTATCATCTCTTTAATTACTTTTTAATCTCCTTTTATCTCCCTTGAGTAGATAACCTCCTTAAGCCTGTTTGTCATATGCAAGATACATTATTTCATTCTTTTTTTTTTTTTTTTTGCTTTAATTGTATACTTTCATTTCTGTAATGTTTTCATTTTGTTATTAAATTTCAACCCTTAGATTTACAGCTCAATTCTAATATCCTTATATTGCTTTATAAACTTTTCTCTGAAGCCACATATTTCTTCCTTCAACTCATTTTTACCAAGTCAGTTTGGATCAGTATCAATTTTTGATATTGTGAAGAACTGGTTCAGAACGTTTCTTTCTTTTTTGATTGGATTTATGCACCATTAGTTCTTTCTTAGTAGCATCTACATTTGAATGTGAACAGATTTTGTCCAAGTCTGTACTGCAAAGTGGGCTGGGAATATTCTGAGGATGGCTATAGTGCTGAGCCAAGGTTTTCTTTTTGTCAATAAACCTACCTTTTTAAATGTGTCTCCTTTGACTTGGCAGACCTATCTCCCTTCAGGTTTGAGTATGCAGTGTGGTTCCCTGCAAAGTCCCCTAAATACAAAAGTCCTGTTTTATTTTCCATCCTTCATTTTGTCTATATGAATTGCAGAAGAATAAATAGCTGTATTTTATGTTCTGCCTGCCCTGTAGCTGTGATGTTGGACGGTGTCTATGTGAACATTACCTCATATTCTAGGACCTGCCTCTGCTTGATGTTTCATTGCTATTGTAAAAGGGATTTGATAGGTTTTTAAAGGGCACACCATTTTCTCTCATGGAAATCTGTGTTATGCTCAAAAGTCTGGCAAGTCCTGTGTTAAGTTTCAGCATCCTACTTCAGTATGGTCCAGAGAGTGGTCTGGAAAGGTGCATTGTAGTTGGTGATTTAGACTGTGTCTCAAGTCTTGCTTTATTAAACATGAAGTTAGACTCAATTTTTATAATTTCTCTTGTATTATGAAGTTTTAAAGGCAGTAAATCCTTACAAATACCACAGCAATCATGTTTCACCAGACCCTCTTTCTCTTCTTTTACTTACTTTTCAATGCATAGTGAACCTATG
>NW_006408939.1:1034060-1034921 GCF_000296735.1 Chrysochloris asiatica | reverse complement strand
CTTGTTCTTTGCCAATTCCTTCAGTGTTCCTTGGATTTCTTCCTTCATTATCATTGGCTCTTGATCATATGCTACCTCTTGAAATGGTTGAACACTGACCATTTTTATCTTTTGGTACTGTAACTCTGTGTATTCCATCTTTCGTTTTTATTCTTTCTGCATCATTCAATACTTTGCCCAGAGAATCCTTCAATAGTGAAAGGGTAGGCATGAACTTTTTCTTCAGTTCCCTCAGCTTGAGAAATGCTGAGCATGTTCTTCCCTTTTTGTTTTCTAATTCCAGATCTTTGCATGTTTCCTGGTAATATTTAACTTTGTCTTCTTGTGTTGACCTTTAAAATTGTCTGTTCAGTTCTTGTACCTCCTCATTTCTTCTATTTGCATTAGCATCTCTACTCTGGAGAGCAAGTTTTGGAGTTTCTTCTCACATCCATTTTGATCTTCCTTCTTTATTGTCTTCTTAATGACATTTTTGCTTTCTTCCTGTATAATATTTTTGATGACATCCCACAAGTCTTCTGGTCTTCAGTCTTTTAGTGTCTAATGTATCAAATCTGTTCTTCAGATGATCTCTGAATTCAGGTGGTACATAGTCAAAGTCATGTTTTGGCTTTTGTGGACTTATTTTCATTTTCTTCAGCTTCAGTCTTAATTTGCACATGAGCAATTGATGAACTGTTCCACAATCTTCCTGTAGCCTTTTTTCAGCTAATTATGTGGAGCTTTTTCATCGTCTCTTTTCACAGATGTAGTGAATTTGATTTCTGTGTATTCCATCTGGTGAGGTCCATGTGTATAGTTGTCTCTTATGCTATTTAAAAAAGGTATTTGAAATGAATTAATCACTGGTTTTGCAGAATT
>NW_006408939.1:1032320-1033820 GCF_000296735.1 Chrysochloris asiatica | reverse complement strand
GTCAATCCCGGCATAGAAAACCATGTAGTTGTCAGATTCAAAATGGCCAACACCAGTCCATTTCAGCTCACTAATGTCTAAGATATCGATGGTTCTGCATTCCATTTCATTTTTGACAATTTCTAATTTTCCTAGATTCCATCCATCATACATTCCATGTTCTGATTACTAATGGATGTTTACAGCTGTTTTTCTTCATTTTGAGTTGTGCCCCATCAGTACATGAAGGTTCTGCAAGCTTTACTCCCACAGGCTTTACTCCATTCAACTCTGCTTTGAGGTGTTCAATAAAATTGTGTTAGACGAATACACAAGAAATGAAAAGATCAAATAATGATAAATGCTATGCACATAGTTTAAATGGGGTACTGTGATAGTTATTTGGAGGGTGTTTTATATTGTGATTGATAAAAGTTTTTCTGAGGAGGTGGCATTAAGAATGAGGTTTTATGACAACTCTTTGTAAGCCTTTATTATTTGAAACAATGAGTTTTTCCATAGGAATTTAAAGGACAATAACATTTGACAGATAATATTGAATGTTGCCTATAAAGGAATGGCCTTTATGTATTTAACTAATAAAAAACACAAAAAAATAAATAATGTAGTTTTAACCTTCTTAAATTTATTTTTTAAGAGTTGCTGCATATGTCTTATTATTTTTATTATTATAGTTATTGTCCTTATCACTTCCCTTACTTTTCTACTGCAAGAAGAAGGTACTAAATTTTGTGTCCTGGTTACCACTCAAAAGTTCTCCATATTCAGCGATAGGATATTGAAGGCCTACGGTATTAAAAGTAGGCTAATGATCTGTTGTTGTTAAGTGCTGTCAAATTGACTCTGACTCATAATTACCCTGTATACAGTTTCTTAGGAGTGGCAGGTTGATTTGAACTGCCAAGAATAATGATCTACACTGTTCTAAAAAGAAAGTTATAAAAGAGATGGAGTCATAGTTGATAAGACTAAGCCTGAAGATTCTTGGTAATATTATAATAAATGTGAACTTTGAAAACTAGATTTCCATAAAAGCATGTGAGTCAATGATATTATAGTTGTGAAATATTATGTTCATGAAAAAGACAAAGGCATCTACTTTACTCGATATACAAATGGAATGACTTGAGATATAATCTATTGACTCAGTCCTATAGTCTAGTAACACCATTATCTTTTATTTTTTCCTTTCTGTTGACACCAACAAATGTATTTATGACTGACTTTCCAACTGCATTCTCTAAAATTACAAATATGAGTGAAATAATTGTGTAACTCTCTCATGGATTTAGTTTCCAAATATACTTCAAAATCTTTCTTATCTTTCATCAAAATAACCAAATACATAAAATGTTAATATCCAATATAACAGAGTCCTGGTGTGGCACTCTAAGATAAGCAGAGGACTGCTAACCACAAGGTTAGCAGTTCAAACCTACCAACCACTTCTCAGAAACCTTATACAGGATCACTATGAATTGGAACAGACTCAATGTCACA
>NW_006408939.1:1026584-1030580 GCF_000296735.1 Chrysochloris asiatica | reverse complement strand
ATTGCACTTTTTGTTTTGAATTTCTCCTGTTTGTCTTTCTTTCGAGATTTTCTGTTCTTCTAGCTGCTCCAGGGTGGCCTGTTTGTCCTTTCAAGTGGGAATTCCCCACCTGAGAAGACTCTGGATGGGCTCAGGATTACACCTAAATTCATATACGTAACAAAGGCTCTGTAAGAAGTCTATTTCACTGGAAAAGTTCCAGATCCCCATTGAGGTATTCCAATCATTTATAGGCTGAAGATGGACTTACAAGTTTTCTGTATTTATGTTTCCAGATATTCCTTTTTATCCCACTCAAGTATATATATTATAATAGTAGGCAAGGGAAATCAGTATTTATAAGACAGTCAAGCATCTTAAGATTATTTCCCTCTTTTATCCATTCAGACTATGCCTTGATCCCTGTATCACAGAGCCCTGTTGTTCCAAGGTTGAGCATATATCACTATACCTCTGTCCCATTTAGCCCATGCAAACCTGCCTAAGTGTTCTCCTATGTACCTTGTTCTTCCATCCCCCTCCCACTTCTTGTGTATTGCCCTCCCCAGAATTGTTTTTTTTAAAAAATCTACATTTACCTTATTCATTTTTTGAATTATATCCTTTTCCATTGTTTAAGTCTTTCTGGGTGAAGGTAGAAAGTTTTATAGAATGTCTTCTACTTAAGTGTATCATTTAATCATCTTTTTTTATTCTTTGAAATGTTTCTAACTCCATTATTTCATTCTTGTCAATTATTTAATTTTATGAGGATCCTCAATCAATGCCCATGGAAGAAGCAGTGAAAAGTCAAACACATACTCCATTGAACAAATCAGCTGCAAAAGATCTTAATGTGTTAAATAGGAAGTCCTGTAGCTCTGTACAATAAGAAAAAAGTCAGAAATTTGAGTCCACCAGTTGCCCTATGGGAGAGGAATGAGGCTTTCTGGTCCCACAAAACTGTACAGTCTGGGAAACACAATATAAGACTGATATGAGTCATAACCAACATAGCACTTAACAACAACAACAAAGTGTTAAAAAGCAGTGATGTCTCTTTGAGGACTGAGGAATGTCTGATTTAATCTATGGTAAATTAATTTGTCTCACATGCATGTGAAAATAGTACAATGAATAAGAAATACTAAAGAACATAGAACGTATACCTTTGAATTATGGTGCTGGCAAAGAATTTTGAGTATAGTGTGGACTGCTAAAAGAATTACTTTATCTGTGTAGGAAGAAGTATAGTCAGGATGCTTCTTTGAAGTTAGGACTGTGAGTAATTTGTCTCATTTACATTGCCCATGTTATCAGTAGGAGCCAGTTTCTGGAGAAGAATATTCACTTTAACTCAGATTCAGCCAATACATGAAATGAGTATAGGCTAATAAGTTTCTAGTTACCACATCTAGTCTGAAGGTAGTTGGCAATCCTGAAGTTTTGTCTAAAATATCTTTGGTGCGTGAAAAACTTTTCTTCCCGGATTCATTTCCTTTGAAATGACTGAATCATATTACAGGAAGTGACAAAGACAGGCAATGGTCACCAAGATGTGATTAAATTGCATCAACTACTTAGAAATCTCATAATCTTATTATCATGAGTTTTTTTCATTTTTATTGTATTTATATCTCTTTTTAAAAAATACCATTGTCTTGAAGACCAAGTTAATATACACATTTCCATAGGAAAAAAATTTAAATAATTATCCCCCATTTATATGATAATGTCAATAATATATTAAACCAATTTATTGCAAATCAAAGAATCACAAAGAACCACGGAGGAAAAAATTTTTTTTTGGTGCTAATTTGTCATCAAATTCGAATTCTGGATTAGAAATGATCCTCAGGTAATGTGGCCTAGATCTAAACAGATCTGAAGAGTTAGGGCGTTCAATGTCAAGAGTCAATGAGAGAAAGAATATTGTTACAAGGAAAGGGTATGAGTAAGGTTAATGTAAATCATGTCTCTGGGACAGAAATGGTTCAGTAGTAAAATCCTCATCTTTGTTGGGGACCAGAATTTGATTCACAGTCAATGCACATCATGTGCAACTACTACCTGACTGCCAGTGGAGGCCTGTGTGGATCTATGATGCTGAACACATTTCCTCAGAGTTTCCAGAATAAGATGAACTAGGTCTGGGGATCTACTTCCAAAGGTTAACCAATTGAAACTTTATGGAACTCAGTGGTCAGATCCTCAGCTGTTCACGGGGATGACACAGGACCAGGTAGTATTTCGTTCTGTTGTGTGTGGAGTCACTATGAGTCAGAGGCTGACTCAATGACAGTTAAAAACAAGCTCACCTAATTTTGTCTACTTAGTGCAGCTGTGACTTTTAAATCCTTGTAAATCTGTGCTATTTAACCCTATATGGTGTGAGAATTTGGGTTTTCATTACTTGTGACTAATCCAAAAGAGCTATGACTATAGTATCTTGCAATTTTCCTAAGGAAAAGATTTAAATTTAAAATATCATTGCACAGATGATCTAGATATTTAGTAAGTGGAATAAGAGAAAGCCCAGGAAGTTATACAATATTCTTACTTTAGTGTTGTTCTTATTTTCCTTCACCCTCTCATGAGTAGTCACATTTTGGAAACTATATTCAGATAGTATTCAAGAGAAAAAAATAGTATTAAAGAAAGGGGTGCCTTTTAGCTGGAACACGGAAGCCCTGGATGAGTTAAAGAGAAGAACATTTATAGATCTACATGTGTGTTATGAATTAAATCAATATGTGCACTATAATAAAAGAATACAATGCTAATAATTCCAAACTATTCTAGTCAGAGTACTTTGTTGTTAAGCAACATATAGGATATATAAGAGTATGTACAGAAATGCGATTGTACAAAATCCCATTAGTACAGAAAAAGGTCTTTGAGGATGTACTAGGAAGTATAAAATCAAACCATGAAGAGAGTTCCAAACATTATCTATAACTTTGTCAAACTATATTACGTGGTAATCTTTTTTCAGCTATATATTTGTTTGTAAAGTTCAATGCAAAGACAATACTAAGTTCGTAAACAAAAGAAAACAAACAAAAACCCTGTTACTATTAAGCTAATTTGGACTCATGGTTGTCCTATAGGCCAGACTAGAACTGATCCATAGTATTTCCAAGACTGGAATCTTTTTAAAAGACTCTGTGTCTTTCTCCTTCAGAGCAGCTGGTGGGCTCAAATTTCTGACCTTTTGGTCATCCGCAAAATGTGTAATCATTGACCAATTAGGGGTACTTAGTACACACATGTTGTTGTTAGGTGCCGTCTAGTCAGTTCCAATTCATAGAGACCCTATATGTGGTTTCTGAGGAACAGTTGGTGGGTTTGAACCACCGACCTTGTGATTCACAGTCCAGTGCTTATGCTATAGCTCCATACATATATACACAATAATTATGATCTTATCTTGCATTAGAATAAAAATAACCTTGGTAACATTGACACTTTGAGTGAGTCTTGAAGTCAATGGATAAAGATGAAGTGCCAATGCTGAAAATATTAAACAAATTCCACTCTTCTTCTTCTAACTGATTAAAATGAAATGTGCACAGTTCTCAATGCAAATTAATATCCTAGGGGAGTAAGGTCATGCTCTAAGAATTGAAATAGAAGTCACTGCAACCCTAATTATACACTTCACTAATTTCACAGAAAATAAGTTGAGAAATCCTCTATATACTAAAGTTTAGCAATGATTAAATCTCATGAACTAGAAAAGTAAATCAAATTCTTTTCCAGCTATAGCAAAGCATTCCTCAGATAAAAGGAAAATCACCTACTAAATTAATAGAAGGATTAGTTCTGCAAAAGCTGAAAGTATTGGCAAATATGAGAAAGTTTCAAAAAGTTCATGGGGAAAATAGAGACAAGGAATTTTTCAAAAACCTTTTTGAAGTCACCTCATATGACACATTCTAAATATGAAGATGAACTAATTGATTTTGAATTATAAAGTTGAAGAGGATATTGAGTATGCCGTTGTTGTTGTTAAGT
>NW_006408939.1:1023666-1025889 GCF_000296735.1 Chrysochloris asiatica | reverse complement strand
TTTTTTTTTTTTTAACCTAAAAGTAAGAAATAATATTAGGAGAGGTTAACTGCAGCATGTTTTTTCCTCATTCTATCTAAGAGTCAATGTTACCAAGGTTGTTTTATCCTAATGCGAGATAAGGTAACAGTTATTCTTCATATATGTATAATGCTATAGGATAAGCACTGGACTGAGAACCACATGATTGGCAATTCAAACCCATCAACTGCTCCTCAGAAACCCTATAAAGACAGGGTCGTTATGAGTTGAAATCAACTAGGTAGCACTTAACACCAACATGCATTTATTAAGGATCCTTGATTGGTCAGTGATTACACATTTTGCTGATAACCAAAAGGTCAGCAATTTGAGCCACTAGGTGCTCCAAAGGAGAAAAATGTCATAGAGTCCTTCCAAAATGATTGTTGCTGTTGTTGTTGTTGTTGTTAAGTGCTGTCGAGTTGGTTCCAACTCATAGTGATCTAGAGCTTCGTAGAAGTGCCAGGTGAGCTTGAACTGCCACCTTGTGGTTCAAATCAACTTTGTAGTACAGCGCATTAACCCACAGCACCACACTTGGAAACGCTATGTTGTTGTTGTTAAGTGCCATGGAGTCGGTTCCGACTCATAGCGACCCTGAACAGGGTTTCCGGGGCTGTAAATCTTTACGGGAGCAGAAAGCCTCATCTTTCTCCCGCGGAGCAGCTGGTAGTTTCGAACTGCTGACATTACAGTTCACAGCCCGATTTGTAACCACTACGCTACCAGAGCTCCTTTGGAAACTATGGATCCTTTCTATTCTGGCCTATAAAACCACTGTGATTCAAAATTAACTTAACAATGGTGGTTGGTGGTTATGTGCCTGCCTTGAAGTCACCTGCTTTGGAGTAGGTTATGACTCATAGCGACCCTGTACAGGGTTCCCATGGCTGTAAACCTTCATGGGAGCAGAAAGCCTCATCTTTCTACCATGTAACAGCTGGTAGTTTCAAACTGGTGACCTTAAGATTCGCAGCCCGATTCATAACCACTACACTACCAGAGCTCCTTAACTTAACAATAACAGGGCTTTTTTGTTTTGTTATTACGTATTTAGTTGGGTTTTTTTTTTGTGTGTGTGTGTGTTTTAAGTTTTTACTGTGAATTGAGTTCACATGGGAGAACATCAGTTTTATATTCATCCTATCGTATTTCATTTCGTTGCAACGATTACAATCCCCTACATGCATCATCATTCAACAACACTTGCTTCCATTCCCTCTTTTTTTTTTTTTATGTACACCGAAGCACTCAGGAATATATAACCATTTAAACAACCAAAGGGTACACCCCACAAGCCTACCCCCCAGCCATCAGCACACAGCCCCCACTCTCCCTGTGTCCAGATTCCCCAGGCATTCCATCTTTCCATGTCATCGGTTCTGCCTCCATCTCTGGCATCACTGTTTCTCTGGATAGGGTTCCACACTCTGTTTTTCTCCCTTGATGGTCCCAGGAACCATCTCCTGGACCACAAAATCAACCACACTCCTCCTTTTGTTATATAACATCTACCTTTACATTTCCAACACTCACAGTCAGTCCTGATAGTAATTATTCACTATTGAACCACAAAAGTCTTATCCCAACTACTTTCATCAGGCCCGCCAGAGAGATTGGAAACCACTCAGTGGCGAGTCTACATTCCCTCGTACCCTCTGGAACTAGACTCCTGGCGAGTCTACATTCCCTCGTACCCTCTGGAACTAGGCTCCCTCTTAAAAACTTGCAAGCCAGTTACTTCTTGCCTTTGTAGCCCCCTGGTTTTGGGTGACCAATGTCTAAGTTGCCCATCCCTGTCAACCCTGTGTACCGACGTGGTGGGAATGATCCTTGCTGTAAAGATTTGTTCTCTTTTGAGCCATAAGTATAGGTCAAGCTCATCAAACTCCTTTCCCTCTTCTTTCTTCTACTACTCAAGTTCTGACCATCTAGCCATTGAAGCCACATCTAGTGGGTACAATTTGCAAGTGTGGGCACTCTTGTGCATCTCCCTTCACCCCACATATCAGCTGGATGCTCCACTCTCCACTCCAGTCATCCATGGCATGTCCCTGTCCCTGGGCCCAGAGGTCCCCAGGTCATGCTATACTACTGGCTAAGCAGGTCTCAACCCAGGTTGACAGGAGTTTATTGAATGTGGTCGGACTCAGCTCACAAATTCATTGTTGTCTTTTACCCACTTTTCCATACCTGTGATCA
>NW_006408939.1:1022778-1023336 GCF_000296735.1 Chrysochloris asiatica | reverse complement strand
ACTAAGCAAGTTCTAGCCCCATTTAGGTATTTCAATAAGTTACAGGCTGAATACTCACTTACAAGCTTTCTATGGTGATGTTTCTGGCTATTCCTTTCTTTCCCCCTCAAGTGTCTATTTTACAATAGTAGTCAAGGAAAACCAAGATTCAAAAGACAGCCAAACATCTTAACATTATTTCCCCTCTTTTACTAATTCAAACCCTGCTTCAACCCCTGTATCCCCAAAGCCCTGTTGTTCCAATATTGTGCATACATCATTATTTACCTCTGTCCCACTTAGCCCATGCAAACCTGCTTAACTGTTCTCCCATCCTCCTCATTCTTCCATTCCTATCCCTCTTCATGTGTATTGCACCCCCGCCCCCCCCAGCAACCACACTATCCTGTGTGTATTCCTTAATCTGAGCTCCACCAACCACTTCCTCACTTTCCCCAACAATACACTCTTGTACCAGCAAATAATTTCCCCCCCTTTTTAGTGTGGGTACTTTTTAAAAATCTTTTACAATAATGGTCTTATGCAGCATTTCTTCCTTTGTGACTGACAAATTTCACT
>NW_006408939.1:1018838-1020068 GCF_000296735.1 Chrysochloris asiatica | reverse complement strand
CACCACTCAAAAACAAGAAGAGAACTGTAGCTGACTGTCCAGTAGCCTTTGCTGCACAAGTCAATGTGTGTGCACTATAGAAACCTCCAGCAGTGGGTTGAGGTGTCCACTTGCTTAGGTCCTTTTTCTAGTCACCACCGTGGAGGTGTGCAGATAGATATTGAGAAATGAATGGAAGAAAGATTGCCCCTATTTTTATCTCTGAAGTTCAGGTAGGTATCTGTGTCTGCACAGCATAAGTCTCAAAACAGCTGCATGCTTGTATATAATAGCTGGTGTTTTCTCTTGCCTTTTGTATTTTGGTTTACAAGTTGCACATATGTTTTGGCTATATGGCCAGGCCTGCTTTTTTTCTAGATAGGTAAGTCAGGTATAAAGGGTCCCACCCAGTTCAACTTTAGGGCTGGGTCCCAGAGTCAGACATCATAAGAAGCCACCAAAGGATCAGTCTGTGGGACCAATGGAGCTCCTCCCAGGGACTGCCTCCCTGTGCCATGGGAAAACTGTGAGCACAATGCTGAATCCTTTTGTGAGTGTGCTACCATCCGCCTGAAGGTGTCTGGGCTGGGAAGTGATGGTGTGAGAGGGGAGAAAGGATGGAAAGATATATAATCTGTCACACCTCTTTTCCCAGAAGCTCCGCTTTTCTTGCGCTGTGTCACTCACTGTACCAGCCTTGCTGTCCCTTTTTGAAGACATGTATTCATGAAGTTCTTGCCACGACTTGCAGGAAAACAAAACAAAACAAAATGTCAGAATATGGAATCAAAATGTTATTTTAAATTTTGATT
Organism: Chrysochloris asiatica; assembly: GCF_000296735.1. Lineage (NCBI taxonomy): Eukaryota > Metazoa > Chordata > Mammalia > Afrosoricida > Chrysochloridae > Chrysochloris > Chrysochloris asiatica. The sequence goes on along the minus strand of NW_006408939.1, from coordinate 1,019,277 downwards.
AAATGTATTTCAATATTCCATCATTCTAAACTTATATAAATGCTAAAGAATAATGTTTTCCTACTTGTTGTTGTGATTAAGTGCCATTGATTTGGTTTTGACTCACAACAACCCTGCGTAGGTTTTCTGAGGAGCAGCTAGTAGATTTGAACCACCAACCTTGTGGTTAGCAGACTGGTGCTTATCCCATAGCACCACAACAAATAAAGTTTAAACTTTACTTCATCATTGAAATTTGGCAAATTGTTACTAATATATGTGAGAAACTTGTACAATAACTGTATCATTGGTTTTATTAGAAAACACTACAATAATAGTGGAGATTTTAATACGCTACTTTCAGAAAGCATAGAACAATCAGAAAGAAACTCAACAAAGACACAGAGAAATGAAACGGCACAATCAACCAACTTGACCTCATAGATTTTTACAGAGCATT
>NW_006408939.1:1015810-1017958 GCF_000296735.1 Chrysochloris asiatica | reverse complement strand
AAAGATTTACAGCCTTGAAAACCCTTTACAGGGTCACTGTGAGTTGGAACCAACACAGCAGCACTTAACAACAACAACATCTTGAGTATAAAATACTATCCTAGATAGACTGAGTTCAGTACTATTTAGAAAAAAATCTCTACATGAAAGAGTTCAGAACTGTGTGTGATACTGAGAAGGAAGCAACAACAAAAAAAAATCTAACAAATACTATGAAGCAGGCACTGTAAAAAATAGTTCCTTAATAAAATATCATCTAAAGAAGCACCTGAAAGCCATGCTTTAGTTATTAAAATTAAGGGATTATTTTTTTAGCAGTCAAGAAAAGCAATTTGCATAAAGATTTATAGTTGAGAGTATAATAGTATAATTTAGAAGCTATAATGATGCTTAATATGCTTAGTTCATAGAGTCTGAAGGGTTAGATATCAGTGATTAAGACTAGAGTCATTAGCCAAGGCCAGATTACTCATACTCATACAAGTTACACCTAATAAATTGAGGTTATTACCAAGAGAAATGGGTAAGGAATTAAGTGAGATTTAACAAATTTTCTTATTATGGTTACATGCAGGTTATGACAAGATTAGAAGTAGTAAGAAAGGTTTTAACAAGTGTAGATGGATATTTTAGCAATACAGATGAGTCATGATGGAGTTAAAGATGGATAGCAATGAATTGGCTACACTGAGAGTAAGGAAGCCAAGGATGACACCTCTGTTTAGGGATTAACATCAAAGACAATGTAAATGTCATTTAATGTGAGGGAATACAAGCAATGAATTAGATTTCAGGGGTGTAAAACTGTTACCAAAAGTCCCTCCACAGCGCTCTCAACTCATATTGGGTTCAATAATTTGTTGTAATGATCATACAAAACTAAGAGACAATACTTACAGTTATAGGGTTTACTAGGGAAGTTAATAGGTTACAAGTCAGGACCAGTAAATGCACAGGGCATAGTTCTTTCAGTCAGGACAGCTCTCTTTGGCCATGCCCACAGGCAGGCATCTCTATGCCCAGGGAATTTTGACACAATTCTTTCAAGCTATTGATAGATGCCAAAAGAAATTCAGCTTTACTTGCTCTGTGGGTGGGGAAACCCTTTTCTCTGCCTCATGCTTTGATTCTTCGTTCTGTTGCAACTACTCCTTTTCCACTCCTTCAGTGTCAGTTTTCTGTCTCTGGGTAGCTCAGGGTCCAAAGGATATGCTCCACTCCTGGATCTTCATCTTTAATGGTAGTGAGATTCCCCCTCCTACTTCTGAGTTGGTTCATCTTCTCTCCATGCTAGAGTATCAAGTTTTTACAATTACAATTAAATCATGTGTTAACATCCACAGCTGAATCACATTATACTATCAGTATCATTTCCCATCTTTTCTTATCCAGACCCATTAGGAAGAGTCATTTAATGGAATTTATGAAGATTAGGGCTAGATGAGACATGTTCAATTATTCTCTATGTCACAGGAAGAAGGAACCCTGATTGAGCAGTGCATTATGAACTGGGCTGTTAACTGCAAGGTCAGTAGTACAAATCTACCATAATCTCCTTGGGAGAAAGATGAGGCTTTTCTGCTCCTATAAAGATTTACAGCCTTGGAAACCTTATACAGGGTCTCTGTGAATCAAAACTGATTCCATGGCACACCACCATAACCACAGAGAGTGAATAGACTTGGAAATGGGCTCAAGATATTAACTTTGAATATCTTCTTCAGCATCCAGATGAGATGTCAGTGACTATAAGCCTTCATTTGGTAGGAAGATATTTCATTTAGAAGTCATCCAACATAGATGCCGAGTTCATTAGAATATACAAGTCACAAAGATAATATGTGAAATGAAAAGAAATCGTATTAGTTGGCAAGAAACCTAAAAAGCGAAAAACTTGGGAGACTAAAAATATCCAGGAAAACACGCGCTATGAAAACTCTGAGAAATGTTTCAGAAAAAAAAAAAAAAAAATGATTATCAATACTAAGAGTTGCCAAGCAGTCACTGAGATGAGGATTGAGATACAACCACTGAGGTTCACAATAAGATATATTTTTTTAATTTTTTTATTGTGACTTGAGTGAAAGTTTACAGGGCAGATCATCCATTTTAAATTCAACAAATCATACACCTTGTTTCATTACAATG
>NW_006408939.1:994726-995398 GCF_000296735.1 Chrysochloris asiatica | reverse complement strand
TTTCTCTGCTATTCATAATGTTTTCAGTGACTAAATATTCGGAAGTAGTTTGTCACTCTTTCTTCCTAGTCTGTCTTTGTCTGGTAGCTCATCTGAAACTTGTCTACCATTGATGACAATGGCATTTTTTAAATATTTAAAATAACAATGGGATAGCTTTCTGAATCACAGCAACTCACAAGCCACCAAAGTACGACAAACTGACAGACGAATGGTGGGTGTTTGGTTTTAAGTGGAAGATCAAAAAAGTAGAGGACAATAAATGCAGGGAAGATATGGAAAGAATGGGATGCTCCGGCATTGCTGGTGGGATTACAAAATCATCCAACCTCTCTGGAAAGCAATATGGCACTTCCTCAGTAGGTTGAAAATAGAAATATCTTATCATCCAGCAATTCCTCTACCTGGTATTTACCCACAAGAAACACAAGTCATAACACAAGTAGGTATATGCACACCAATGTTCACAGAAGCACTATTTATAATAGCATAAAGATGGAGACAGCCTGAATGTCAATCATCTGAAGAATGGATACAAACAGTGGTACATACACACAATGGAACATTATGCGACCTCGAAGAATAACAAGGAAGCTGCAAGCCACCGCATAACATGGATGAACCTTGAGGACATTATGTTGAGTGAAATTAGTCAGTCACAAAAGGAAAAAT
>NW_006408939.1:993757-994626 GCF_000296735.1 Chrysochloris asiatica | reverse complement strand
TTTATCAGAGAATAATACTGCCACTCCTATTCATTTTTTTTTTTTATTGCAATTAGCTTGGTATATTTTCCCCCAACCTTTGACTTTTAATCTGTTTTTGTCTCTGTTTGTGAGATGTGTCTATTATATCATAGTTTTTTAGTGAGTGTTCCACCAATCCTAATACATTTTTCTTCATATAATTCAGCTCCTCAGATTATGTGCTCAGCATAAAAGTTGAATAAGTATGGTGAAAAAATACAACCCTGGCATACCACTTTCCTAATTTCAAGACAGTGAGTGTCCCCATGTTATGTTTGAACAATTGCCTCTTCATCTTCGTATACGTTCCTCATGAACACAATTAAGTGCTCCAGAATACTCATTATCTAAAATGCTTCCACAATTGAATGTCTTTGTTAGTCAATAAAGCACAGGTAAACATCTTTCTGATATTCTCTGCTTTCTGCCAAGATCCATCTGACATCAACAATGATATCCCTCATTCCATTTCCTCTTCTCAATCTTACTTGAATCTTGGAGATTCCCTGTCAATGTACTTCAGCAGCTGGTTTTCAATTATCTTTAGAAAAATTTGACTTGCTTGTGATAGTAATGATATTGTTTGATAATTTACACATCCCTTTGGGTCATCTCTCTGGAATGGGCACAATTATGGATCTCTTACAATCATTTGGCCATGTAGTTTTCTTCCACATTTCTTGCCATAAATGAATAAGTACCTCAGTGCATCACCTGTTTGTTGAAAGATTTCAATTTGTATTCCAATAATTCTAACAGCCTTGTTCTTTGCCAAATGCTTTCAGAGCATCTTGGACTTTTTTGTTTTATACCATTGCCTCTTGATCTTATGCTACCTCTTGAAAAGG
>NW_006408939.1:992557-993657 GCF_000296735.1 Chrysochloris asiatica | reverse complement strand
TATGGAGGGGATTATAATCATTGTAATGAAACAAGGCGTATGATTTGTTGAATGTAAAACTGATGATATGCCTTGTAAACTTTCACTCAATCCACAATAAAAACCTTAAATTAAAAAACAAAACAAAAAGTAGATAATGAGTTTATTAAACCCATTTTACAGCACAGGAAACTGAGACACCTAAAGATTAGCTAGCTTTTCTAAGGTCACAGGGCCTTAGAAAGGTAGCAGTGCTGGGATTTACATGCAGTTTGCTTCTAAAGTACGTGTATGGGATTCATTATTAAGCTTCACTGTTTGTGTTTCATATGAGATTCAGAAGCTCCAAACTGCCATTTAAATAAAGAACATGAAATTGTGGGGGATTTTGTGCTCTCCAAAAATCTATAATTTACTTCAAAAATCTCCGGTAGGAGTTTACATTTTTCCTCTTATTTTGATAGGATTGTTAATGGTTTAAGCATTGCATTCTTCTCCCTTTGAAGCTGACATGAATTGATCACTGTCATTTGGATATTTTTTATGCTAGCCAAAATTTTGTCTTTTTCTGATCAAAATCATTAAATAAAACATTCCAGTAAAATGTCCTTGTATATTAGAGGTTAAATTCTAAGCACTTGTTTTGGAAAAGGCTGTAGTTCACAGTGGGAACCTGTTTCATTTTGATCCTTAACATAAATTCAGCCTCCAATAAGGCCATACTTACCATCAACTGGCAATTTAAAAGACTTTCTCCTCAGGCAGTGTGTTCGAAAGCCCCAGAGAGGACCAGTTTTTCTTTCAGGGACTTGCCTGGAAATTGGAGTACCAAGGTGGCTGGAGGGTCCCAGCATCAATCCTGTGAGCTTTTCTAATCATCGCCCCTTTCCTGTTTCTGTAGACCCACCTGTGCCAGCAATGAATGGACCTGGCATCAATCATGATTTTGTGACATTTCTTTTGTTTTCTATGTTCTGTAATTAGCAATGGGTGCATGGTAGCTCCGTACAATAAGTTGCTGTTGTTAAGTGCTGTCAAGTCAGTTCCGACCCATAGCGACCCTGTATAGGGTTTTTAAGGAGCAGCTGGTGAGTTTGAGCCACCAACCTTGCAGTTCAAAC
>NW_006408939.1:990559-992252 GCF_000296735.1 Chrysochloris asiatica | reverse complement strand
TGCACTCTTCAGATACTATTATTCTTTCCTGCTGACAGTATCTCTCATCTGGATGACTTGCCTTTGTCCTGACTTTATCCTGCTTGAGACTTAATAATGGGTTCTATAAAACATATTTGAATTTTCTCCTATAATTCTACACTGAGATGGAATAAAAACACATGCTAAGGTAACAATAAGGAGCTCTGGTAGTGTAGTGGTTACGAATCAGGCTGCTAATCTCAAGGTCGGCAGTTCAAAACTACCAGCTGTTCCACAGGAAAAAGATGAGGCTTTCTGCTCCCGTAAAGATTTACAGCCTCGGAAACCCTGTACAGGGTGGCTACGAGTCGGAATCGACTCTACAGTATTTAATAACAACAACAAGGTCAAAGTACATAAAAGGTATTCTACACTTAGTTTTGTTCTGAACTACAAAATCTTGACAAGGCTAAGGGAAGGTAACCCAGCTCGTATGTCATTTGAAGATCTTTACCTCAGAGCATGAAAGTGACAAACATTTTCTCTGTTATTAGAAAATGACTGATATTGAGAGCAATATACATTTGTATTAGTGAAGTATGCATGAACACACACACACACTATATTGTAGAAATCTGACAGTAACTTCTAATCTTTAATCCTCCTAAGAATAAATCCTTAAATTTACTTCAAATAAACTTGTGTTTCTTCTCACCATTCTCCACTATTAAGGATTCATTTGTGTCCCCTCAAAGATATGTATATTTGTTCAATCTTAACTCCTGTACCTGTGAACATGATCTTGTTTGGAAATAGATGCTCCTGTTAGGTTCACAAGAGGTGCTAATCTGATATTAATGGTGTTTTATGAGAGAATAAACACAGAGAACCACTGAGAAAAGATTCTATGTGAAGAGATATATACATTAGAAAAACTGTCCAGAGCTACTATAAACTGAGAGAAACAATCAAGGCTGTTTCCTAAAGTCTTCCTAGAGAATACCCTGTTGATACCTTGAATAAAGTATTTTAGCATCTAGAATTTACAAGACACTTAATTGTTGTGTATTATTATGGCAAAACTAGGAATCAAAGACACCCAACAACTTGGCCCACACCTATTGTTTATTTTGTAATTGAGGTTACTATGCTTAATTTATGTCTAATTTAGCAGGTTTTTCTTTTACACTTTTGAAAAAATACAGTCTGCATTTTCTTAATCAATGGCACTCTCTGTCATTATCAACATTTTGCAATTTCTGAAAATAGATTCATTTGTACGTTTTTTAAAGGAGACACTTCATATTTCGTATGTGACTGAAAGCGCCTTACTGGCTAAGGAACATAGGCTGTATTTAGCTGGTGGCACTGTAGGATAAGCTGGTGGCACCTTAGGATAACAGTTCAAACTCACCAGTCACTCCACGGAGACCCTATGCAGGGTCGCTATGAGTTGGAACTGACTCGACTACATAAAACAACATTTGTTCTGCCAAGGTCCATGTGCTAGTCATCATTTATATTGTTAAAAAAACATATTTGCCATGAATAAATTTGTTTTGTTTTGTTAATGTTTTATTAGTGAATTATGTACTAGTTTACATCGGAGAACATTAGTTTTACATTCATCCTATCATATATCATCTCATTGCCATGGTTACAATCCCCTCCATGCATCATCAACCAACCAAAGGGTATACCCTGCAAGCCTACCCCCCAGTTATCAGCACAC
>NW_006408939.1:984052-990459 GCF_000296735.1 Chrysochloris asiatica | reverse complement strand
CAGGGTAAGGAATCGATACAGGATAGTTTGGTTGCTAGGGAGGGGTCAATACACAAGACCAGGGAGGGGAATGGAAGAACGAGGCTGATGAGAAAATAATTCAGCAGTTTTGCATGTGCTAAGTGGGACAGAGGTAAACAATGATGTATGTACAACCTTGGAACAACAGGGCTCTGAGATACAGGGATTTAGACATAGTTGGAATGGGCAAAAGGGTGGGAATGATGTTAAGATGCTTGGCTGTCTTTTGAATCTTGGTTTTCCTGGCATACCATTATAAAATAGACACTTGAGGAGGAGAGAAAGAAAATTCCAGAAATATCACCATAGAAAGCTTGTAAGTCCATCTTCTGCCTATAACTGATTGGAATACCTAAAATGGGCTAAAATGGGCCCAGTGAAGGATGCTTCCTGCGGAGCTTATGCATTACATAAGACCATACATTAAATCTGGAACTCCATCCAGAATCTTCTGAGGCGGGAAATTTACACTAGAAAGGACACATAGACCAGCTTGGAGTGGACAGAAGAACAGAAGATACTTCTTGAAAGAAGGACCAACAGGAAAAATACAAATCAAAAGCGGCAGTCTGACTGATTACTACAAAAACAAGTAAGCTGCTCACCCAGGAGACATCATAGCAACGGGTCGGGTCCCCTCAGGTTAAAACCCCTTCCAACACTGGGACACAATGGGAACACACGAGCAGACATGCGCTCTGACTGGTGACCACGTTGGTCACTGAGACGGGGAAGTGAGGGAAAAACACCAATGAAGCTGTGAGCTAAGTCCAACCATGTTCAATAGACCCTGGTGAACCCGGGTGGAAACCTGGTTGGCCAGCAGTTTGGTAAGACCTGGGGACTCCTGGGCTCAGAGTCACTGGCATAGCCACAAAGGACTAGAGTGGCGAGTGAAGCATCCAGCTGATAAGAAGAGAGGGCATATGCATAACAACACCCACACTTACAGATAATACCCACTTGACCTGGCTTCAATGGCTGGATGATCAGAGCTCAACTAGAAGAAGAAAGAAGAGGAAAAAAAGCGTAATCTGATACAATTTGATGAACTTGACCTACACCTATGGATGCAGTAGCTCAAAAGAGCTAACAAATCTTTACAGTGAGGATCATTCCCACCCCCTCAATACACAGGGTAGACAGGGATGGGAAACTTGGACATTGTCTACCCAAATGGAGTGGGGCACTACAAAGGCAAGATCAGAGTGGCTTACAAGCTTTCAAGAAGAAACCTAGATCTAGAGGGCATGGAGAAATGTAGAATCTCCACTCAGTATTTTCCAATCTGTCTGATGAAAGGAGAAGTGAATAGCACTCATGTCGTGCAATAGTGAATAATTACTATCAGGGCAGTCTGTGAGGATTGGAAATGTAAAGGTAGACATTTTGTAGCAAAAGGAGGTGAGTTTTTGACTTTGCAGTCCAGGAGCAGAGGTCCCTGGGATCAATAGGGGAGAAAAATGGAGTGCGGGTCCCTCCTCAGAGAAAAAGTGATGCCAGATATGGAGGCAGAGACAATGGCGTGGAGAGATGGAGTGGCTGGGAACTCTAGATCCAGAGATGGAGAGGGGCTGTGTGCTGATGACCAGGGGGCAGGGTTGCAGGGTGTACCATTTGGTTGGTTGATGATGCATGGAGGGGATTGTAACCAAGGCAGTGTAACGATATAAGATAGGATGAATTTAAAGCTAATGTTCTCCCATGTAAACTTTCACATAATCCACAATAAGACATTTTAAAAAAAGAGTTATTTAAAAGCCATAATAATTAAGGTATTGTGATACTGATACAGATATTCACAAATAGTGTAAAGAAACATATTGTTATTGTTTCTACTGTTAGGTGCTAATAGTCAGCTCAGACTCATAGTGACTCTATGCACAAGAGAACAAAACACTGCCTGATTCTGTTCCATCTTTAAAATGTTTGTTATTTTTTTAGCAGATTGTTGTTCTTGCTATGTTAATCCATTCCCTTGAGGATCATCCTCTTTTTTTCACTGGCCATCTACTTTGTCAACCATGATGTCCTTTTCCAGGGACTAGTCCCTCCTGATAACATGCCCAAAGTATATGAGACAAAATATCTTGCCATCCTCACTTCCAAGGAGTATTGTGGCTGCATTCCTTCCAAAACAGAGTTATTATTTTAACAGTGTATATACTTCTATATGTTTATCAGTATCGTAATTCAAACAAATTGATTCTTCTCTAGTCTTCCATATTTATTGTCCATTTTTGTCATGCATACAAAGTAATTGAAAATACAATGGCCTGGTGCAGGCAAACATTAGTCCTCAAACTAACATCTTGGCTGCTGCACATAAAGAAGAGGTCGTTTGAAGTAGATTTGCCTGATGAAATACATCCTTTGATTTGTTGACTTCTTCTTCCATGAATGTTCATTGTGGATCCAAGCAAGATTAATTATTTGAGAACTTCAACAGATTTTACATTTATCATGATGTTCTGTATTGGTCCAGTTGTGAAGATGTTCATTTTCTTTACATTGAGATGTAGTTTTCCCATAATGAATGCTTTTGATCTTTTTCTTTGATCCTCATCAGTAAGTAAGTACTTCAATTCCTTTTCTATTCCAGGAAATAAGGTTGTGTCATCGGCACATTAAAGCCTGTTAATGAGTCTTATCCGGATGCCACATTGCTTCTTTACATAATTTAACTTCCCGGTTTATTTGCTCAAAATACAGATTGAATAAGTATGATGAGAAAGGATACAACACTGGTGCAACCCACCCTGATTATTCAGTATCCCCTTGTTCTGTTACTGCCGCTTGGTTTCTGTACAAGTTCTTCATGAACACAAATCAGTATTCTGGAATTCCTGTTCTAGGCAATGTTATCCATGGTTTGTTATGACATACACAGCCTTTGAATAGACAATAGAACACTTGTAAATCTTTCTGGTAGCCTCTTCTTTCAAGCCATGATCTACCTGAAGTCAGTAAATGAGTTTTCTCATTCCATGGTCTCCTCTGAATGACCCAAGAGAATGCAGAAAACATAGGGTAAAAATAATTAATAGCACATGCAAGTAATTTAAAAATTATTACAGTAGAAAATCAAGAAACAACTGCAAGAAATCCAACCCAGATTCAAAAAGGGATATAGAATAAGGGATATCATTGCTGAAATAATATGAATCTTGGCTGAAAGCAGAGAATAACACAAAAATGATTACTTGTGCTTTATTGACTATGAAAGGGCATTAGATTGTGTGGAAAATAGCAAACTGTGGGTAGTATTAAAATTAACTTAATTGTGCTTAGGGGGAACCAAGAGGCAGTTGTTAGACAGGAACAAGGAACTATGGAATGGTTTAAAATTGGGGAAGGTGTGTGAGGGTTGTGTTCCTTCACTCTACTTACACATTTTTTTATGCTGAGCAAATTATATGAGACATGGGATAATATGAAAGACAACATGGCATCAGGTTTGGAAGAAGATTCAATAACAACCTGGGATATCCATATGATATATCATTGCTTGCTGAAAGAGAAGAGGATATGAAGTATTGATGAAGATCAAATACTACAGCCTCTGTACAGATTGCAATTCAATGTAAAGACAATTAAAATCCTCATCACTGGACAAATCAATAACATCATGATACATTGAGAAAAGATTAAAGTTGTCAAAGACTTCATTTTATCTGGTTCCACAATCAATGCTAACCTAACAGAAGCAGCAGCAAAGACATAAAAGGACACAAGACAATAGGCAAGTCTGCTACAAAAGACATCTTTAACATCTTCAAGAGCAAAGATGTCAGTTTGAGGACCAAGATACACCTCACTCAAGTCAGGGTATTTTCAAGCACCTCATATGTTTGTGTAGGTTGGACAATGGATAAGGAAGATAGGAGAAGAATTGTGGCATTTGAATTATAGTTCTAGCAAAGAATATTGAAATTTGGACTGCTAGAAGAACAAAGAAATCTGTGTTGGAAGCACAGCAAAAATGCTCCTTACAACCAGGATAGTGAGACTTTGTCAGGAGTGACCTGTTCCTGCTTAGAAAAGTGGAGACTCTGTAAAAAATAAAGAAGACCACCCCACCCCTCCCCAATTAGATGGACTGACACAGTGGCAGCAACAATGGGATTTAAGAAAAAAAAATTGTGAAGGTGGCACAGGGCAGTATGTTATGAGGAAGGACCAGGCCCTGGAGAAGGACATGATGTTGGTGAAGCGGAGTGTCAGCAAGAAAGAGGAAGACCTACAAAGTTATTGATTAGAAGAGTGACAACAAGTGTGAAGGTGATGCAGGAACAGGAAGTGTTGTGTTCTGTTGTGCATAAGGTCACTATGTGTAGGGACTGACTCAACAGCACCTAAAAACAACATATTCTCTTCTCAATCGGGTAGTTTTGTTGTTAGGTCCCATGAAGTTGATTCTGATTGAACACTATATAGGGTTTCTGAGGAGTGATTGGTGGGTTTGAACCACTGATCTTGTGATTCAAACCAACCTTGCGGTTCCTATAGCACCACACCAGGATTCTGACTCTTAGCGATCATGTATAGGGTTTCTGAGTGGTGCCTCATGGGTTTGAACCACCAAGATTGCAATTAGCAATCTGGTGCTTATCCTACGGTGTCACATGAGGACTCCATTGTGGTTGCTGTTAAGTGCTGTCTAATCAGTTCTGATATATTAGAACATTATTAATAGGAAACTTTTATTTTTCAAACAGCATAAAAATGGAATCAGTAGCAAATAGAAAATATTTGCAAAATATGTGACTTACAAAGGTTTAGTAATCAGAATGTCTAAAGAACTTCTAAAATAAACAAAGAAGTGATTAATATGCAAATGAACAGGCAAATATATAAGTGAAATATGTAAATAACAGAAAAGAGGAATGACAAACACATAAGAAAATTTCAATACCAGCAAGCAAAGTAAGAACCCACTCAAATACAATTTTACACACAAGCGGTGGTTATGGTGGTTATGTGCCATGGAGTCAGCTCTAACTCACAGCTACCCTGCACAGGATTCCTGAGGCTGTAAATCTTTACAAGAGCAAAAAGCTTCATCTTTCTCCCATGGAACAGCTGCTAGTTTCTAACTGTTGATCTTGTGGTTCACAGCCGATTCATAACCATTCACAACCAGAGCTTTTTGGCAAACAAAACTTTTAAGTGTTGGTGAAATTTGAAAATATAAAGATGCCTATATACTTCTGATGGTAAATCAACAAATTATAAACACACTTGATAAGAATAAGCATTGGGTTGCTAAGCCAAAGGTTGAGAGTTCAAACCTCAAAAACTTTATATAGAGTTGTGGGTCAGAACCAAGTTGATGACACTTAGCAACAATTAGAATGGAAGATAAACATACTGCAGACCCATGAATTAATATTAAAAATCACCAGAGAAATTTTCACATGTATACAAATATTTGAATTGCACAAGAGTGTGCAGAGCTGCGTAGAGCTAGAGTAAAAACCGATAACTACAAAATCATCAATAAAACTATCAAAATGTGAAGCAGTTCTTCTTGCACTTATCCTACATCTCTATGAACTTCAGAAAGCAGTGTTTCCATCTTTTTAACCCCTCCTAAAATTTCTCTGTCAACGTTGATTTACACCATATCATAACAACGGTCTTGACATCTTCAAGGAAGATTGCATTCCTAAAAAATATATTAAAGTTCAGGAAATAAAAAATAAATCTTAAAAACCAACTCAACATGTATGAAAGACCTAAATGTGAATCCCAGAATTATGAAGGCCATCAATGAAAAACAAGGGATAAATATGAGTGTACTAAATCAGGGAATACACAGACTACAAAACATTTTTAATACTACACAAACAAAAGCACACAAAATTGATGAGTGGGACATAATAAAAATTAAAAACTTATGTGCATAAAAAGACTTCACCAGAAGAGTAAAAACGGAACCCACAGAATGGGAAATTTGTTTTTGCATCAAACAAGGGACTTATTTCTAAAATATATAGGAAACTACAACACCTCTACAAGAAAAAGACAAATAGCTCAATTAAAAAATGGGCACAGGACATGAACAGACACTTCACCAAGGAGGAGATCCAGGCAACCAACAAATATATGAAGAAATGTTTACGATCTCTAGCCATTAGAGAGATGCAAATCAAAACAACAATGAGATATTATCTCACACCAGCAGTAACAGCAAAGATCAAAAACGTAGAGGACAATAAATGCTGGTGGGGATGTGGAGAGACTGGGACATTCCTGCATTGCTGGTGGGACTACAAAATGGTCCAACCTCTCTGGAAAGCAATATGGTGTTTCCTCAGAAGGTTGGAAATAGAAATACCTTATGATCCAGCAATTCCTCTACTTGGTATTTACCCACAAGAAAT
>NW_006408939.1:976924-983952 GCF_000296735.1 Chrysochloris asiatica | reverse complement strand
AGTGGAGGCTTGAAATTTTTCTTCAATTCTTTAGCTTGAAGAATGTTTTGCATGTTCTTCCATTTTGGTTATCTAACTCCAGGTCTTTGCACATTTCATTATACTATTTGACTTTGTCTTCTCAAGCTACCTTTTGACATTTTCAGTTCAGTTCTTTGCCTTCCTCATTTTCCCATTTTCTTTAACATTCCTATGCAGGAGATCAAGGTTCTGAGTCTCTTCAACATCCATTTTGGGTTTGTCCTTCTTTCTTGTCTTCTTAATGACAAGACTGTTTTACTTTTATATGATGTTCTTGATGTCATCCCACAACACTTCTGGTCTTTGATTACTACTGTCTATTGCATCAAATCTGCTCTTGAGATGATCTCTAAATTTAAGTGGGATATACTTAAGGTCATATGGGTCTCATGGACTTGTTTTGATTTTCTTCAGCTTTGGCCTGAATTCTGCCAAATTCTGCCCTTGACCGTGTTTTGGCTACAACCAAAGATGTAGTCAAGTTATTTTCTGTGTGTTCCATCTGGTGAGAGACATGTATATAGTTAACATTCATATTGTCTTATAAAAGTATTTTCAAAGAAGTAACTGGACTTGCAAAATTTTATCATGTGATCTCTAGCATCATTTCTATCACCAAGGCCATATTTTCCAACTACTGATCCCTCTTTATTTCCAACCTTTGCATTCCAATTGCCAGTAATTATCAATGCATCTTGATTGCATATTTGGCCAACTTCAGACTGAAAAAGTTGGTAGACTTTTTCAATTTCATCAACACTTGCTTTAGTGATTGGCATATATTTGAATAATAGATGTATTAACTTATCTTCCTTATAGGCTTACAGATGATATCCTGTCATGGACAGCATTATACAAGGTTGATCTTGAAATTATCTTTTTAATGATGAATGAGATGTCATTTTTGCTCCATTTGTCATTTCTGGAATAGTAAACCATGTGATTGTCAGATTTAAAATGGTCAATACCTGTCTGTTTCAGCACACTAAAGCCTAGGATATTGTTGTTTATGTGTTCCATTTCATTTTTGACAATTTTAAAACTTCCTAGAATCATACTTCATACACTTCATATTCTGATGATTAATGAATGTGTCAAGTTGTTTTTCCTCCTTGAGTTGTACACTATCAGCAAATGAAGATTCTGAAAGCTTTACTCCATTCCCATCATCACAGTCATCTCTACTTAGATGAGGCAGCTCTTCCTCAGTGGTATTTTGAGTGCCTTCTAACCTAAGGATATCTGACAATATTATTGTATTCTTTATCATGTTTCAATATTCTGGTGTTATCTGACAGTGTTCTACTGTTATTCATAAGTTTTTCAGTGTCTAAATATTCTAAAGTAGTCTGTAGTCTTTCTTTCTCCGGTTAGTCTGGAAGCTCAGCTGAAACCTGTTCACCATAGGTGACCCTGCTAGTATTTAAGGTAGTGTTGACATGATTTCCAGAATCACAGTAATATATAAGCCACTACACTACAACAAACTGACTGATGAGTGGTGGATAAGACATACTACATCCCTCTATTAGAAATTCATAGTATTAGTGTATTAAGACCTTCCAAACTCCTATTTTAAAAACAAACGTAGTATCTATTTTTATCTTACTTTCTTTGACTTATTAAGTACGATATTCTAATTTCTAACAACTCTTGTTACCATCCCTCAACATAGTTAGCATTGAACGTATTTTCAATTATTTCAAATTTAAATAGAGTGCAAATTTATGCTTTAGCCTATATTATGATGCAATTAATAATATAGCCATATACTATTTTGTAATCTTTCTATATTTTGACAGTGGTCTCAGTAGTATTGCATTGCTATACTCATCTACAACATAAATGTCAATTATTAAGTATACATAGTTCATACATTTCTGATTCAAAATGTGTGTACCTGAACAGATAGAATACCATAAAACTGTATCCTCTTTTTAGCTATTTTGTTACTTTTCATTAGCTTTTTAACAGTGCATTAATGATGGCAGACATGAAGCAAATGAATAAATTAGTGATCCAATTTTATTAACTGTTATTGCTAGAGAAATTGCTAAGTCTAAATGTGGGCATGTTGGGGCACAAATAATTTTTACATATAAAGGAAAGTAGAGTTTGAAATTCTTAATTAGCAAAACCAAATAATTTTACAACTGATAGAAAAAAAGACCCTTAATAAATATTTTTAAAATTAAATTTTCTTTACCTAAATGAGCTCTGATAGCATAGTTGTTATGCATTAGGCTGCTAGCCTCAAGGTCAGTAGTTCAAAACTGCCAGCTGTTCCATGGAAGAAAGATGAGGCTTTCTGCTTCCGTAAAGATTTACAGCCTCAGAAATCCTATTCAGGGTGGCTAAGAGTCAGAACTGACTCCATGGCATATACTCAACCAATGTAAACAAAAGCTCTATTATTAAAAGCAAACAAAAACACCCATAAGTTCCAGAAAATACACTTTTTCAGACATTTTTAAATGTTCTCATAACTTCACAATTTAGCTCCAAGTCAGTATTCTGTAATGACTTCAAGAGGAAGCAGTGATTGTCACTTTTAAGCAGTCATTCTGTGAGATGATAGAAAACAAGGTTTGGGTGGCTTCTGAATAGCTAAAGAGGTGCTATTTTACAAGGCAGTTTTTTTTGTTTGTTTGTTTTCCTAATCTATCTCAAGATATTACATCCCTCATTATTAAACTGATTTGCAGTGTGTTGTTTTTTTTTTTGGTTGAGAGACATATATTTTAAGTTTTTACTGCATGAAATCTTTCAGACTCTGAGGGACACATTTGGTTGAGGGACACATTTTTTTTTTCCTGTTTGTTTTTGCTTGGCATGCACACAATTCAATTTCCAGGTGGTATGAAAACTGCCCTGGGGAGTTTTGCTTTCTCCTTAGTTGATTTAGTATTCTTTTGATATTGTGTGTTTGTTATAACCAGCAAGGGTGTTGATATAGCTGTTGTTGTTGCCACTGTGGTACTGTGGGAAAATGCACTGGACAGCAAGGTCAGTTTGAACTGAAAGGTAGGCGGTTCAAATTCACCAGCTGCTCCTTGGAAATCCTATGCAGGGTCATTGAGTCAAAACCAACTCCATGGCACTTAACAACACCATGAATTCTGAGGACTGGTGCAGCACTGTAGGATAATCACTTGACTGTTATCTGCAAGGTCAGCAGTTCTAATCCACCAGCTGTTCCTCAGAAACCCTAAATAGGCTTGCAATAAGCCAGAACTGACTTGAACCAGCTCTTAACAACAACAACTTAAATGCCAAACCTCTAAGAATGGCACAGCCATGCTGACACTTAACCTTTTAACCATTACAGTCATTGTTACTCTTGCCTTGTACTTTGGAGCTTATTATTGCCACATATACATTGTTAATGTGCATAATAATCATATAGTAGATTTCTAACATGAAATATTGGATAACAATATAGTAAATTAGGAGTATGTATATTTTAAATCTTCAAAATTACTAGGAAATTGATCTAGAAAAAATTACAATAGAAAAGCCACAATTACAAAAAAAGAAAAGCAAAACAGACTATTTTTATATACAATTTGTCTTATAGATATTGTTGTTGTTAATTGCATCCAGTCAGTTCTGATTAATTGCTGCCCTGTATGATATTTCTGAGGTGCCACTTGTAGGTTTGAACCACTTGTGGTTAGCAGTCCAGTGCTTATTCTTCAGTGCCATTATCAGGACTATAATATAGATATTATAATGCATTATATAGCTTAATAAGCATCCTAGCAGGAAATAGATGGTACACTGAAGCTGAATTATTGCAAAGAATCTACTCTAATAAGGATTGCCTCATTGAGCTTCCTGAGAAACATAACAGGGAGCAGAAAAAAATCAGTATTGCATATATGGCATGTTGTTTTATTGTTATTAAGTGCTGTCATGTCAGTTCCAACTCATAGAGACCTGTAAAGGGTTTCAGAGGTTTTAAATTTTTGCAGAAGCAGAAAGCCTCTTTCTTCTCCCAAGGGGTGACTGGCAGGCATTAATCTTGGACCTTGTGATGCATAGTTTAGGGCTTATTGTATGAAGTAACTGGGTTCCCATATAGGGTATTGGTGTTAAGTGTCATTTAGTTGGTTCTGACTCATAGTGACCCTGTATAACACGGTTTCTAAGGAGCAGCTGGTGGGTTTGAACTGCCAACCTTGTGTTTTGCAGGTCAGTGCTGATTTTATAGCACTACCCCCCAGGTGTCCTGTAGAGGGTATATTGTTTTTGCTGTTAAGTTCCGTCAGGTTTGTTCTGACTCATAAAGACCCTGTTTAGGGTTTCCAAGGTGTAACTGGTGAGTTTGAACCATCAACCTTGTGGTTCAAACTGACTTTGCTTTATTCCACAGCACCACATCAGAACTCCATATAGGGTAGGTACAGTGGTGGTGGTGGTGGTGGTGGTTATGTGCCTTGGAGACAGTTCCAACTCATAGCATCCCTGTACAGGGTTTCTGAGGCTGTAAATCTTTATGGGAGCAGAAAACTTCATCTTTCTCCCACAGAACAGCTGGAAGTTTCGAACTGTTGACCTTGTGGTTAGCAGCCCAATTTGTAACCACAACACTACCAGAGCTCCTTCCATATAGACTATAGAGAATACTAAAAATCCACTTCTTCTGTCAGTTGTCTTAATGTGGTGACTTGTGTGCTGCTGTTATGCTGGAAGTGATGCCACTATTGTTTAAAATACCAGTTGGGTAACTCATGATGGAAATTTTCAGTGGAGCCTCCAGAAAAAGATAGACAAGGATGAAAGAGAACACACCTCTTCTGAATGGGTAGTCACAGAAAACTTTATGAATAGCAACAGAACATTGTCTGATATAATGCCACAAGATGAGACTTTCAGGTAAGAAGAAACTCAAAATACAGCTGAGGAAGAGCTGCCTCCTTAAAGTAGAGTTGACCACAGTAAGGCGAATGAAGAAAAGCTTGCAGGAACTGCATTTGCTGATGAGGCACAACTAAAAATGAAAGGAAACAGTGGCAACCATCCATTAGTAATCAGAATGTGAAAAGTACAAAGTATGAATCTGGGGAGAATTAGAAGTTTTCAAAAATGAAATGGAATGTATTAAGATTGATATTCTAGGCATTAGTGAGCTGAAATGCACAGGCATTGTTAATTTTGAATTGGGCAATCATATGGTTTTCTATGCTGGGAGTGTCAAATAAAAGAGGAATGGCATTACACTATTTGTCAAAAGAAGAGAGCAATTCCAGGTATATCTTAATGTATAATGTAGTTTGTGATAGGATAATATCATACATCTACAAGGAAAACCAATTAGTCACTGTTATTCAAACTTACACAAAAATCATTAATTGCAGTGACAATGAAATTGAATAATTCAACAAACGTCTTCAGTATAAAATTGACCAAACTTGCATTCCAGATGCATTAATAATTACTGGTGATTGAAATGCAAAAGTTGGAAACAAAGAGGGAGATAGAATTTAGCAAGATCAAGGACTTACTCATTGCAAATACCTGTTTTTCAACAAAATTAAAGGAAACTATACGTGTAGATCCCACTAGATTGAATACACAGGATCGAATAGACTACATCTGTGAGAAGAGATGATGTAGAAGCTCAATGTCAATAGTCAAAACCTGGACAGGAGCTGACTGTGGAAGAGATCATTCATTGTTCACAAGCAAGTTCAGGCTAAAGCTGAAAAAAATTAAAATATGTCAATGACAACTAAAATATGAACTTGAATATATCCCACCTAAATGTAGAGACCATTTCAAGAATAGGTTTAATGCATTGAACACTAATGACCAAAGACCAGAAGAGTGATGGAATGACAGAAAGAACATCATACAGGAAGAAAACAAAAGGTCATTTAAAAGACAGGAAAGAAAGAAAAGACCAAAATGCATAACAGAAGAGACTGAAGTTTGCTCTTGATTGTAGAGAAGCTAAAGCGACTAGAAGAAATGATGTAATAATAGACTTGAACAGAGTTAAAAACAAAACAAAACAAGACAAAGTAAAGTACTACAATGAAATGGGCAAAGACCTGTAGTTAGAACACCAAAAGAGAAGAATACACTGGGTATTATTCAAGAAGAAACAATTGAAGATAAAATCCAAGCCTTGGCTTGTAACACTGAAGGAGTTTATGGGCAAAATGGAGTCCTGGCGTGGCGCTGTAGGTTGATGCACTGGACTGCAAAGTTGGTTTGAACTGCAAGGGTGGCAGCAGTTCAAGATCACCAGCTGTTCCTTGGAAACCTTATACAGAGCTGCTATAAGTCAGAACTGACTCAATGGTACTTAACAAAAACAACAACATGGGTAAAATATTGAATGGTGCAGACTGCATCAAAAGAAGATGGAAGGAATAAACAGTCATTGTGACAAAAATAATTGGTTGCTGTTCCACCATATCAAAAGGTAGCAGTAGGGAAAAGGTAGAATCATTGGCTCTGGATCATATGCTACTGCTTAAAATGGTTGAACATGAACCATTTCTTTTGCTACAGTGACTCTGTGTATTCCTTCCATCTTCTCTCGATCCTTTCTACATCATTCAATAATTTGCCCAGAGAATCTTTCAATAATGAAAGTCGAGACTTGAATTTTTTCTTCAGTTCCTCCAGTTTGAGAAATGCTGAGTGTGTTCTTCATTTTTGCATTTCTGATCCCAGATCTTTGCACATTTTTTTTGTAATAATTGGCTTTATCTTCTCGAGCTGATCTTTGAAATTTTCTGTTCAGCTCTTGGACCTTCTCATTTCTTCCATTTGCTTTAGCATCTCTACGTTGGAGAGCAAGTTTCAGTGTCTCTTCTGACATCGATTTTGACCTTTTCCTACTTTCTTGTCTTCTCAATGACTTTTTGCTTTCTTCATGTATGATGTTCTTGATGTCATCCCACAACTCTTTTGGTCTTCAGTCTTTAGTGTTTAATGTATCAATTCTGTTCTTCAGATAATCCCTAAATTCAGGTGGTATATAGTCAAGGTCA
>NW_006408939.1:970226-974597 GCF_000296735.1 Chrysochloris asiatica | reverse complement strand
TTCTGATAATATGTCTATAGTATGAGAGTAGAAGTCTCACCATCCTTGCTTCTAAGGAGAAATCTGGCTGTACTTCCTCTAGCACAGATTAGTTTGTTCAAATGCATCAATTCTTTTGGGGCTTTCCTTATTCTTTGTCCACCTTTCACATGCGTATGAAGCTTCTGAAAATACCATGGCTTGGATAATGTGCATCTTAGTCCTTAAACTGACATTTTTTTGCTCTTGAACACTTTAAAGAGGATTTGTGTAGCAGATTTTCCCAATGCAATACACCATTTGATATCTTGGCCACATGCATATGAATGTTGATAGTATAGCCAAGCAAAAGAGACCTTGATAACTTCAATCTTTTCTATATTTATCATGATGTTACTTTTTGGTCCACTGGTGAGGATTTTTATTTTCTTTACATTGATGTGCAATCCATACCGAAGCTGTGGTCTTTGATCTTCATCAGTAAGTATTTTAAGTACTCTTTACTTTCAGCAAGCGAAATTGTATCATATGCATATCACAGTTTGTTAATAAACCTTCTTCCAATCCTGATGCTATGTTCTTCATATAATCTATTGCTGATATCAGATGGAGCTTAGATGAAAGCAGAGAATAACAGAAAAATGTTTGAGTTTTATTGACTTTGCAAAACCTTTTCATGGTGTGGATCATGACAAGCTATGTATAACACTGAGGAGAATGAGTATTCCAGAACATTTAATTGTGCTCATGAAGAAACTGTACCTGGGTCAAGGAGCAGTCATTTGAACAGAACAAGGGAATACTGAATGGTTTAAAATCAGGAAAGGTGTGCACCAGAATTTTATCCTTTCATTATATTGTTCAAACTGTATGTTGAGCAAATAATCTGAGAAACTGGATTATATGAAGAAGAACATGGCATCAGGATTCGAGGAAGACTGATTAACGACTTGCAATATGCAGGTGATACAACTTTGCTTGCTTACAATAAAGAGGGCTTGAAATACTTACTAATGAAGATCAAAGACTACAGCTTTCCCAAGCTCTTTCATTTGGGGATTTTATGATTTAAAACCTTTTATGATTTAAAAACCTTTTCTCCTATGCAGATAGTTCATTATTAAAACCATTGTCCATATATTACTTAAGACAAAAAAAAAAAAAAAAAGAAAAAAAAGCTCAGAGAAGTTTAGTGTTTGTTACTACTAATATGAAAATACAGTCCCACTTGTGCATAGCAAACCAGTTCATCTATAAAAAAAGAACAGTCTTGGCAGTATATATTGTAGTTATTGTTAAGTGTCACTGAGTTAGTTCTGACTCATAGTGACCCTGTATAGGATTTCAAGGAGTGGCTCATGGGTTGGAATCACTGACCTTGCAGTTAGCAGTCCAGGATTTATCCTACAGCATCATACCAATAATCCAGGCAGTATTAATAGAGCAATAAAAATCTGTTTCAAAGAGACACTGTTTCTCCCTCTTAATACTTGCAAATTTACACACAAAATTTTTTAGAGCCATAAGAAATGGCAAGTCCTTAATAGCAAGTCCTCTTGTACTTGTAACAGATGAGATACACAAAAATTTCCCCAACAGCTCTATTTTTTCTGCTCTGTTATTTTTCCAATGCATCATCTCAAGTTGGCCTGTTTCTTTGGGATTGTACCTATGTGATTATCCCCACATAGTTTCTCACCATAATTGTTTTCTCGCACTGGAATTGTCAGGAGTCATTGCAGGTGTCAGGAGCAGCACACAGAATGATCCTACCCTGTAAACTGCAGCAGGATTATTAAAAGTGAGATCTGTGGGCAGGTCACATTTATTCCTTCCAGCAAGAAGACATAAGATAATCAAGTAGATGCTAATAAGTAAACAGTTCTGCCAATGAATAGATGACAAATGCTGATCATGAAAATATTTAAGTATTCTTCTAGAGTGTACAGGATGTAGTTTTTATTACAGATATGATTTTGAAAAGTAATAGGCTCAGGTTTCTGTTTTTTCACAGTAAAATGCACCACATGGTTTGAATTCACAGTCTATTAAGAATCTATTTTTTCAAAATTTAAGTCTGAAAATGTTGTTGGAAAGATGAGTAGAAGAGCCATTTATATCAGGAGAAAATAATCATCCTTCAGTTTTATCATTACAATGATCAAATTCTAGCATTAAATACTTGCTTTTCAAAAGATGTGTGTGAGGCTAAGTAAATGTTACTGCTACTGCGGTTCTACTCATAATGCATGGATTTGTTTCTGAAAGAATAAAACAAAAATTTTTAAGTACGTGTTTGCAATCAGTGAATGATTGTAGACAATTTTCTCAGTAGAACTGTCTTATCCTGTTGTTGTTGCTGTTGTTAAGTGCTGTCAAATCTATTCTGACCCAACAACCCTGTATAGGTTTTCCAAGGAGCAGCTGGTGAACTTGAACACCAACCTTGCAATTCAAATGACTTTGAAGTCTGACGCATTAGCCCACATTGCCACACCAGGACTCCTAGTTAGGATAACTTTAAAAAAAAAAAGAGAGAGAGAGAGAGAGAATATTGTTGTGCCATAGGAAAAAAATGATTTAGCAATTTGGGCTAACACCAAATGTTTAACAACTCAAGGGGACATCTTCCTAAATCATTGATGTTTGCAACATGTTTATGGTAATACTGCCCCACTGTCCCACAAGAATCCCTCACAGATGAGCCAGGAGTAGAGAGATTTCACCAATTGTAGAAGCTGGCTAAAGTCCAGAAACTCATGGTAGTAATTCATAGAACTACCATTGATATAACAGTTTTTGCAGTTGAGATCTCACATGGTTTAGCATTTCAATTTTAAGGAAACATCTTGGCATCAGCAATGTTTTGGTTCAAAGGGTAAAAAGGAGCACTGCATGAAGATTAGCTAGCTCAAAGAACAGAACATTCCATCAATTTTGTAAGCAATATTGAAACTAATGAAGATGAGTTCATGGAATGAATTGCAACTAGGGAAGAGTCTTGGATTTACCAATACGACCTAAGGAGCAAAGTCTAATCAAAGCAGTGGCTTCAAAGGAAGTTTACTGGACCAGTTAAATTCAAGGCTAAGAGGTCAGTTCAGAATATTACTGTGACTATTTGGGTGGATCCCAAAGGGGTAATCTTGATAGATTTTATTTTGAAATCATAGGACTATTAAAAGGTCTTATTATGAAAATATTTTAAGAAAACTGAAAATTGCATTGGCGAGAAAAAATCAGGAAAGGAGTGCCAAGGAATTTTAAACCCTGACCCCTACCATGACAATGTACCTGCTCATTCTTCCTGAGTAGCGAGGGCTGTCCTACAAGAATTCTATTGTGAAACCCTACCCATACTATAGCCCTGATGTTGTCCTGCTAGACCTATATTTGATCCCAAAACACAGAAAATCACTTAAGTGCATATGATTTGAACTCCTTGAGGTTGTCAAAACTGCTGTTTAGATGTGATGTAAATCAAAGAATGCAGAATTCTCCGAAGGAAAATTGAGATGGAAACAATGCCTTCAGAAATGAGCTGAAGATTATGTGGAGAAAGAAAAGAGTCACATTTTGATACTTTTGTTTATTAAGTATGATGTTGTTGTTTTTATGCGCTGTGGAGTCAGTTCCGACTCATAGCGATCCTGTACAGGGTTTCCAAGGCTGTATGATGTAGCCGTACTTTAAGAACATTTTCTAGATATAAAGATAATTGTTGTTTTTAAGTGCCATTGAGTCAGTTCCAACTCATATCAACCCTATATAAATAGGGTTTCCAAGAAGATACCAGTGTGTTTGAACTGCCCACCCTGGGGTTTGCAATCCAGTGTGTGTCCTACAGCACCAAACAAAGAGTCCATAAAGGTAATTATATGGGTAATAATTAAATATGTATTAATCATACCATTTTTCTACCAACTGTAAATTACTTGCACCCAATCCATCTCTCAAAGTCCTGGTGTGGTGCTGTAGGATACACACTGGACTGATAATTGCATAGTTGACAGTTCAAACCCACCAGTTGCTGCTCAGAAACCACATGTAGGGTTACTATGAGTCCGAACTGACTTGTCAGCACTTACCACCACCACCAATCCATGTCTCAGGTCCTCCTTTGGTGGGAGTACAAACCAAGAAAATAAGTATTGGAAGTGGTCCTAGGAAGCTGATGATAAGGACAGACTTAGGGAGTGGATCACTTGCCAGCTAGATAGAATGAGGGATCTCTTTGGCTTATGTTAAGTAGGATGGTGATAATACTTGGAATATTGTAGTATCAGGATATCAAAAAAATGTTAGTGCTGTCAAATGGATCCTTACACATAGAGACCCTGTACAGGTTTTCCATGAGCCTCTGCTGTATTTGAACTGTTGACATTAAGGTTA
>NW_006408939.1:955429-966151 GCF_000296735.1 Chrysochloris asiatica | reverse complement strand
TATAACAACAGCTGTGAGATTAGTGCAGGACCAGGTGCTGTTTCATTGTGTTATGCAGAGTTGCTATAAGTTGGAATTGACTAGTTGACACCTAACAATGATAACATTTACAAATGTCCACAATTTTATATATATATATATACGTATACATATATAGAGGTGTACTCTTATATAATAACTTCACTCACTTTTCCAGTATACATATTTACCTATGTATCAAGTCAGAAACTGCTTTGTTATTTCTACTGTTGCAAAATTATATATGTTATAGCATTTAATGTAGTTTTCCTTTATTCTTATGTATGTCTCAGTGTCTTGGTCACACTGTACTAACTACCCTCATCCTTTGTATTACCTTTCCTTTCACCATCATTTAGCATTTCTGTACTATCTAGTAATAATTCTCCTTCTCTTCCCTTCCAGTTCCTGGTACCATCAAAGAATGTCACTTTATGTATGTGAAACTGCTGCTGTCTTTTTATAATGGCAGTTTCATACAATATTTTATACTTTGTGATTGACTTATTTCACTCAGTCTAATGTGCTCCAAATTAATTTATTCTGGTTTTGTACACAGATTCATTATTATTTACTGCTGTGTAGTATTCAATTGTATGTATGTACCAGAGTTTATCTATTCATCAGTCAATGGACTTTTACATTATTTCCATCATTTTTTGCTACTCTGAATAGTACTGCAATTAATGTGGCTGGACATATGTGTATTCGAATCACAGGTCTTATTGCTCTAGGATATGTTAAGAAGTGAAATTGTATTTCACTTATTGCTCTAGGATATGTTAAGAAGTGAAATGGTATTTCTGTTTTTACCTTGTAAAGGAAGTATCACACTATTTTCTGTAGTGGCTGTACCATTTTGAAGTCCTACCAGAAATGTATAAGAATTCTGATATCCCCACAGCCAGGGCAATATTTACTGCTTTTTTTTTTTTTTTAAATCAAATTATATCTTTGATTTATATCTTGAATCATCAGTCAAAACAAGAACCAGGGGCAGATTGTGGAACGGACCATCATTGCTCATATGCAAATTCAAACTGAAACTGGAGAAAATGAAAACAAGTCCACAAGAGCCAAAATATGACACTGAATATATCCCACCTGAATTTAGAGAGCATCTGAAGAACAGATTTGACACATTAAACACTAACGACCAAAGACCAGATGAGCTTTGGGATGACATCAAGAACATCATATAGGAAGAAAGCAAAAAGTCATTGAGAAAACAAGAAGGAAGGAAAAGGTCAAAATGGATGTCAGAAGAGATAATGAAACTTGCTCTCCAGCATAGAGATGTTAAAACAAATGGTAGAAAAGAGGAGGTACAATAGCTGAATAGAAAATTCAAATATCAGCCCAAAAAGATAAAACCAAATATTACAACAAAATGTGTAAACACCTGGATTCAGAAAACCAAAAAGGAAGAACACACTCAGCATTTCTTGAGCTGGGGGAACTGAAGAAAAAATCAAGCCTCGACTTTTGTTATTGAAAGATTCTTTGGCAAATTATTGAATGATGCAGAAAGCATCAAAACAAGTGGGAAGGAATACACAGAGTCACTGTACTAAAAGGAAATGGTTGATGTCCATCCATTTCAAGAGGTAGCATATAAACAAGAGCCAATGATACTGAAGGAGGAAGTCCAAGGTACATTGAAGGAACTGATGAAAAAAAAAAAATGGAAATATTTCAAGAAAGTGAGGCGGCACAGGAGGCAAGCACTCATCTCTGCCAAGAAATTTGAAAGACAACTATCTGACCAACTGATTGGAAGAGATCCTTATTTGTGCCTATTCGAAAGAGAGATGACCCAATGGAATGTGGAAATCACCGGACAATATTGTTGATATCCCACGCGAGTAAAGTTTTACTAAAGTTAATATAGAAACGGCTGCAAGCATACACTGACAGAGAACTTCCAGAGGTTCAAGCTGGATTCAGAAGATGCTGTGGAATTAGGAATATCATTGCTGATGCCCGATAGATCTTGGCTGAAAGCAGAGAATATCAGAAAGATGTTTACCTGTGCTTTATTGACTATGCAAAGGCTTTCGATTGTGTGGACCGTGACAAGCTATGGACAACACTGTGAAGTATGAGTATTCTGGAACACTTAATTGTGCTCATGAGGAATCTTTACATGGACCAAAAGGCAGTCGTTTGAACAGAACATGGGAACACTGAATGGTTTAAAATTAACAAAGGTTTGCAACAGGGTTGTATTCTTTCACCATACTTATTCAACCTGTATACTGAGCAAATAATCTGAGAAGCTGGGTTATATGAAGAAAGACATGGAATCAGGATTGAAGGAAAACTCATTAACAACCTGCAATATGCATATGATACAACCTTGCTCACTGAAAGTGAAGAAGATTTAAAATATTTAGTGATGAAGATCTAAGAGCGCAGCCTTTGGTATGAATTACATTTCAATGTAAAGAAAACAAAAATCCTCACCACTGACCAATAAACAACATTCTTATCAATGGAGAGAATATTGAAGTTGTCAAGGACTTCATTCTTCTTGGACCAACTATCAACACTCATGGAAGCAGTAGTCAAGCAATCAAATGACATTGCATTAGTCAAATGTGCCACACAACACCTTTTTAAGTGTTGAAGAACAAAGATGTCAGCTTGAGGACTAAGGTGTGCATGCCCCAAGCCATGGTATTTTCAAGAACCTCATATGCATGCAAAAGCTGGACAGTGAATAAGGAAGACTGGAGAAGAATTGATGCTTTTGAGTTATAGTGTTGGAGGAGAATATTGAAAGTGCCATGGGCTGCCAAAGAACCAACAGATCTGTGTTGGAAGAAGTGCAGCTAGAGTGCTCCTTGGAGGCCAGGATGGCCAAATTTCATCTCTCATATTGTCAGGAAGGATCAGGTGCTGGAGATGGATATCATATTTGGTAAGGTGGAGGGTCAGAGAAAAGAGGAAGACCCCCAGCGAGATGGATTCGCAAAGTGGCAGCATCAGTGGGGTCTAGAGTGGGAAAAATTATGAGGTTGGCCCAGGATCGGGCAGTGTTTCATATTGCTGTATAAATGTCGCTGAGTCTATACCTACTGGATGGCACCTCACAACAACAACAACAACAATGGAAGACCAGTTGATAACACTATTAGTCAAACTTAAGAACCAATCTGTAAAGCCAGTGATGATGAAATTGAAGAATTATACCAATTTCTTCAGTCTGAAATTGATCAAACATGCAATCAAGATTTATTGATAGAATGCAAAGATTGGGAAGAAAGAGGAAGCATCAGTAGTTGGAAGATATAGACTTGGTGACGCTGGAAATAGTAAGATCGATGGCTTCTGCATTGCAAATAACTTTTTAGACATCACCAATGATAACTATACACATATACCTCACTAGTTGGAATACACAGAAATCAAATAGACTAAATCTGTGGAAAGTAAAAGTGGAAAAACAAGCTCCATACCATCAGTCAAAACAAGGGCAGGGCAGATTGTGAAACAGGCTATCAATTACTCATATGCAAATTCAGGCTGAAGCTGAAGAAAATTTAAACAAGCCCACAAGAGCCAAAACATACCCTTGCATATATCCTACCTGAATTGAGAGATCACTTGAAAAACAGATTTGATGCATTATACACTAAAGATCACAGATTCAGAAGAGTCGTAGGTTGACATCAAGAATGTCATACAGGAAGAAAGCAAAATGTCATTAAGAAGACAAGAAAGAAGGAAAATATCACAATGGATGTAAGAAGAGACTCTGAAACTTGCTTTCCAGTGTAGAGATGCTAAAGCAAATGGAAGAAGTGAAGAGGTATAAGAGCTCTACAGAAAACTTCCAAGGCCAACTCAAAAAGGCAAAATCAAATATTATAACAAGAAGTAGGGCTTAATGGTAGATTAGTGGGAAAGGTTATGCAGAATATTGGACAAAACAGTTTTGGTAAATGGTCTCTGAACTTGAAATCCATATAAATGGATATTTAGGAGGACTAAAGGCTTAGGGGACTGAAATTTGAGGAAGAAGCAAGAAAAGTGTTGTTTTCTGATTTGAGGTAGACACCAAGTCCCTTTGTAGCCATTTTGAGTGGGATGCAGCAAATACAAGATCAAGAACACACTCGCAGTGCAGAGGTCTGAAGGATTATCAGAGATAAAGGTGCAACTAGAGAGGCAGGGTGGGAGACTTCAGATTCAACCTGGCTACAAAAGCACTTCAGATTCAACCTGGCTACATAAGCACACAGATCATAGAGATAATGACCACAAATTATATATTTGGATCCTACTGTCTGCTGGGGAAGAGTCCTGGTGTGGTGCAGTAGGATAAGCACTTGACCTCAAGGTCAGTTTGAACTGCAAGTTTGACAGTTCAGACTTACCAGATGTTCCTCAGAAACTCTATACAAGATGCTATGAGTCAGAACCAATTCCAGCACAGTTAAAAACAACAATCTGCTGGTGTGGCACTGGTGGAGTAGCACTGGAATGCTAACCATAAAGTTGGTGAGTTGAAACTGACTAGACGGCACTTAACAACAACAACATCTACTGTAGATCCCTGATGTCACAGGGTAGGCTAAGAACTGGACTGATAACTGAAATGTCAGCTGTTCAAACCAACCAGCTGATCTCAGAAACCCTACAGAAGGTCACTCTGAGTCAGAACTGACTCAGTGGCACACAAAACAACATCTGCTCTAGGATAAGTACTGAAGCGCTCACCCCAAGGTCCTCATTTCAAACTTACCAGCTGTTCTGAAAACCCTAAATAGGGTCACAATAAGTCAGAAGTGATTGATGGCACACAACAGCAACAACATCCTTTCTATTATGAATTGTTCATCAGTATAAAGATTTTTGAACAAAAGAAAATGGATTTAACATAGATCATGAACAGATCTGAGCAATACAAGGGGTAGGCAGTAGTCTAGCCCCTAATCCCTCAGTTCTCCTCTCTAAGGTTGAGTGCTTTAATGAAAACACCTGGGACTCTGACTGCAAACTTTTTTTCCCCTGGCAACTGGAAAATGCAGGACATACAAAAAGGGTCAGTTCTAAATGTTAGAGGTTTAATTCTGGAAATGGCATTCAACATAGGTCATTCTTAGTCTCAGAATTCCCAGTGCGATTGAGCTTCAGTGGCTCAAAGTGGTTACTGTCTTGATAAGGTGCCTTTTATTGCTGATTTCTCTTCCTGGGCCACATATCTAATAAATAACTTGTAATCGGTTTCTCTTGTAATCGGAGTCCTGTTGTGGTTTATACACCGGACTGCAAAGCTCACCAGCTGCACCTCAGAAACCCTACACAGGGTCACTATGGGTCAGAACTGGCTTGTCAGTTTCTCACCTAAGTGACTTCTGGGAAAATTTAAGCCAAGACACATACTTAGGAGCAACTTATTGTCTAAACTTTAAAGAAATACCCATTTTTTCATTTTATAATTTTATTTCACACCTGAATAAATTACTAACATTGTGATTTTCCCATCTAGAAATGTGTTTTCCACTTCTTCTTTCCCTTTGTGGCATAAACACAAAAAAGGACTCAAACTGAACAAATAGCAATACAAGCATTACCAAAATCAGCACAGTATATCAAATCATTTGCATAAACGCTCAGATAATGATTTTTAAAATATAAGCTTTGCCCTTTAAAATAATTATCTTCAGGTTCAAAAATGTTCTACAGCCTTCTAAGTGCCACAAAACATCTCATTCTTACCACTAACCTCATTTCATTAGATTGTGTGAATGTATATTGAAATGTAAGTATTCTTAATTTAAAAAAAAATCTATATATTATTAGACCATTGTTGTTGTTGTTGTTAAGTGCCATCGAGTTGGTTCTGACCCATAACGACCCTGTATAGAGTTTCCGAGGAGCAGCTGATGAGTTTGACCTGCTAATGTTGCAGTTCAAACAGCTTTGCAGTCTGACGCATGAACCCACAGCACCACACCAGGACTCCGAACATAGATTTTAAGATGACTTAATTTTATATAACTAATTTTATCTTGTGTTAGTATTTTCAGCTCTCTTCACTGTTCCAATGACATATGCAACTGGCAAAAGAAACCAGAGAAAAATCAGGCAACCAAGATGGTATCTTTGCATTGCCTTGAAACACTTGAGTTTTACTTACAATGTTTTTCTACAGTTATAAGGAATTATTTTTAAATCATACTATAAGCACTGGACTGCAAACCACAAGTTTGGTGAATTGAGCCTGACCGCAGCTCCACAGGAGAAAGAGGCTTTGTGCTCACATCAAGATTTAAAGTCTACTTCCAGTTTGGCAGGCAGTAAAGAAAGACAGGTAGGAAAGGCTCTATGGTGGAGGGACTGGAAACTCACCGGGGAAGTGCTCATAGAACAACTCCTGAGATCCGGATCTACCATAAGGTCTAGGACATCAGTTTCCCACAAGTGCAAATGAAAAAAATTATGATATTAAGGAAAATACTGTGAGTTAGGAATTTGGAGACAGGAATCCCACTGTGGTCACCCTGCCCTGGCAGAGTTTAGAGGGTGGAGCTACATCCAGACCGGCTCAGGGAACTGTCGTTAAAAGTGGTGCAGGGACATTTGCAAAAAGAGGCATGGGAGACTCTACACATTTTTCCCTCCTCTTCCCTGTTGCACCTTCTTTACCCAGCCCAGACACCTTCAGGCGGGTGGGTGCGCACCACCACCACCCCCTCAAAAAAAAGAGGTTCAGCACTGACCCCATAGTTTCCCCAAGGTACAGAGAGAAGGGGTTTGGCAGCTACTTATGATGTCAGCTGCGGGGACACAGCTCTAAAATTGACTTGTGCGGGACCCTTGGTGGCTGTGTGCCATGGAGTCAGTTCTGATTCCTGGAGTCTATGTGCAGGGTTTCTGAGGCTGTGGGTCTTTGTGGGAGCAGAGTGCCTCATCTGTCTCCCACGTTGCGGCTGGTGGTTTCAAGCTGCTGACCTTGCAGTTTGCAGCCCAATTCATGGCCACTGTGCTACCTGAGTTCCTTGTGCAGGACCTTTATGCAGGCCTATATAGCAAGAAAAAAGCAGACACCTCAGGCCTGATAGACAAGCCATAAAACAATCTGTAAAACCCCAACATAAAAAGACTCAACCATCTCGAGAACTGCTCTGTGCACACTCAGATATCTGACTTTCAGAGACAAAAATAGTGGACAATCTTTCTCTGATTAACTTCTCAATATCTACCTGTGCACCTCTACTGTAGTGACTAGAAGAGAGGCCTGAGCGAGCAGACACCCTCACCAACTGCTGGAGGATTCTACCTTGTGCACATACTGCCTGTGTAGCATGGGACAGTCGGCTTTATTTTTGTTCCAAAGTGGTGGTTTTTGTCTCTGCATTTAAATTACTTCTGCTTTTGGTCCTTTTGATCACACATCTGTCCTGGAGATGGGAGCTTTTTCTCCCCACATTACCCAAAGAGAGAAAGCAATCATGGCCATATAGCCAAGCTATAAGTATATCCCATAATATTTCACCAGTGATACAAGAGCCAACAACACCTCCAAAGCATTACATGTGAAAAGGGAAGCCTATCACCTATCTCCTGATCACATCCACCAGGAGACACCCAGTAAGCTTAAGAACACAGCATTAAACATCCACATAAGTATTTAAAAACCACATAACTATTGGAAATGACAAACAAAAAACAACAAAAGTCATCAAAACCTGTCCCAAAACAGAAAAGTGAGCTGAGACAAATGAACTGGAGTCAGACAAAGGCTTTCTAGAAGAGGAAGAGCAGGTTTTGGATACACCTGAGAAAGGATTCAGAAGAATGATATGGAAACTAATTCATATGCTCTGGAAACTGCCAACCAAGAATCATCTATCCAGCAAAACTATCACTCAAACACGATTGTGCAATTAAAACATTCCATGATACACAAGGAAGAAATCAGGAAAGTACTACAAAAGCAACCAAATAAGATTGATACAACATTGGAAACAACAATTCAAAACCTGCAAAAAGAGGTCTAGATGATTAATATTAAGATATCAGAAATGGACAATACACTGAAAGGGAAAAGGAGCAGAATAGAAAAGATGGGAGCCAGAGCTAGTGATCTGGAAGACAAATATCTCAGTACTGCTAAGATAGAAGAGGAAGTTGAAAAAAGGATTATAAAAACTCTGAAGAGAGTCTAAGATTCATGCTGGATAACATGAAGAGGAACAACTTAAGAATTATTGGCATTCCGGAACAGGAAGAATCAGAGAAGTCCACAGAGGAGATAGTTGAAGAGCTTCTTGAAGAAAAGTTCCCTATCTTGGAAGATGAGAAGATAAGCATTCAAGAAGCTGAACATACCCCAGTAAGGATATACCCCAGAAGAAAGTCACCAAGACATATAATAATCAAGCTCTCCAAAATAAAAAACAAGGGGAGAATACTAAAACCGGCCACGGAGAAGAGAAATGTCACTTATAAAGGCAAGAAAACCAGATTAATCTCTGACTATTGAGAACAAAAGGAGCTCTGGTAGCGTGGTGGTTATGAATCGGGCTGCAAACCTCATGGTGAACAATTCGAAACTACCATCTGTTCCATGGGAGAAAGATGAGGCTTTCTACGCCTGTAAAGATTTACAGCCTCAGAAACCCTGTATAGGTTCACTATGAGTCGGAACTGACGCCACAGCACATAATAACAACAACAATTGAGAACAAATCATGCAGGCAAGTAGGTAATGGAGAGACATATACAATACCTCACACAAAAAAACTTGCCAAACAAAAATCATCTATCCAGCAATACTATCAATCAAATATGATGATGCAATCAAAACATTCCATGATAAACAGAATCTAAGAGATTTTATCAAAACTAATCTAACACTTTATAACATCCTAAAGGGAGTTCTTTGGACTGAAAACCAACAACAGACAACAACCAGAGATTGACAGGCATGGCAACACCACCTGAAACTCAGGCAAAAGATAGCAGAGTCCAGAATAGAACAAGACTACAACA
This sequence comes from Chrysochloris asiatica, assembly GCF_000296735.1. Classification (NCBI taxonomy): domain Eukaryota; kingdom Metazoa; phylum Chordata; class Mammalia; order Afrosoricida; family Chrysochloridae; genus Chrysochloris; species Chrysochloris asiatica. The sequence continues at coordinate 957,127 of NW_006408939.1, read as the reverse complement.
ATGAATTTAAAGGAGCTGGGAGGTCAAGCAAAGATCAAAATTATATCAATGTCAAAGAAGGGACAAACATAGCCACAGAGATACAGGTGGTGAGGATGTCAGGTAGATACAGAATACAATAGAGTCTCTTAAATAGAGAAAAGGTAGTAGACTATAAGGTAACCCCAAAGAAAGTTAATACTTCACAACTTACCTTGAAAATGAACTTCCAAGCAGAAAAAGCAAACATGAAAGCTAAGAAGAAACCAACAAGAAATAGCACAAAAACACAAACCCAATACAAGAAAGCATGCAGAACAAAAGAAAGAACAGGACAACCAAAAAAGTAATGTAATGGCAGCAATTTATTCATACCTATTGATAATTGCATTGAATGTCAATGGATTGAATGCACCAGTGAAGAGACACAGACAGTGGCACAATGGATAAGAAAACAAGACCCTTCAATTTGCTGACTGCAAGAGACACACCTTACACACAAAGACAAGAACAAACTAAAAGTTAAAGGATGAAAAAAAATATAGCTAACAGCAACAATAAACAAGCAGGAGTGGCAATACTAATCTCTGACAAAGTAAACTTTAAGATAAAAATCAGCATGAGAGACAAAGAAGGACACTATCTCATGATCAAAGGGTGAATTGAGCAAGACGACATAACCAAAATAAATATCTACGCTCCCAATGAAAGAGCACGAAGATACATGAAGCAAACCTTACTAGAATTGAAGAAAGAAATAGACACATCTACATTTCTGGTGAGAGATTTTAATATGCCACTTTCGAAAAGGGACAAAATAGCCAGAAAGAAACTCGACAAAGTTACAGAGGAACTAAATAACGCAATCAACCAATTTGACCTCAACTGATGTATACAGAGCATTCAATCCAAATACAGCACAATATACATTCTTCTCCAGTGCACATGGAACATTTTCCAGAATTGATCATGTGTTAGGTTATGAAGCAAGCTTCCATAAATTTACAGACATCAAAATTCTACAGAGCATCTTCTCAGACCACAATGCTATAAAACTAGAAATCAACAATAAGAAGACCAAGGAAATAAAGTTAAATACAAAGAAACTGAACAACATCCTGCTGAAAAGTGACTGGGTAAAAGAAGAAATTAGGGGCTTGATGGCGGCTCGGGTGGAGATGCAGTGAAGTTCGCTGTCAGCAATAACACAGAATACCAGGCCAAGCAGATCCAGAGCAGAGCTCCAAAACTCCGAACCACAGAGACAGGAATATTTTAAAGGTTTAAAGTCTTATAGCCTGTGGAATTTGGAGCTGAAGTAAAAAATTGCATACTTTTGAATCTGCCGGGCTGGGTTTGGAGGCCCGGAACCTGGGCGAGACAAAAGGAAAGACAAAACAGGGGGAACAGAAACACCATGGAAAAATGCTGCCAGAACCTTGGGACAAAGGTGGACAATATACTTTGTCATTTTTGCTTTGTTCTGATTTTATTTTTCTTTTATTTTATTTTTTTTTGGTATCTGGTAATTGGTGTGTCCAATGTTTGCACACCTCCGTTCTGGTGAATAGAGGGAGAGCCTGAACCATGTGGCCATTGTGGGTTCTTCTGCCACGCATGCACACAGACACTCAGCCCAAGCGCAGACCCTGAACTTTTATTATCTGTTTCTTTTTGTTCTGTTTTTTAACACGGGAAAGAGAAGGAGAGGGCTGTAGG
>NW_006408939.1:927951-929250 GCF_000296735.1 Chrysochloris asiatica | reverse complement strand
TGCTCTAGTTGTTCCAGGCTGGTCTGCTTGTGCTTTCTAATGGGAATATCCCACCTCAGAAGTTCTGGATGGGGCTCAGGATTCCATGGGCTTAGTTTTATATGGATTCAATATCAGCACACGTGAAAGCATCAGTAGGGAAAATGATGTATTGCATTAGGTGGATCTGTTGCCAAAAAAAAAAAACCTTTTTAAAGTATTAAAAAGCAAAGATAATACCTTGTGAACACATTGAGGCACACCTGACCCAATCCAAGGTGTCTTCCAAAACTTCAATTTCCTATGCATAGGAAAACTGGACAGTGAATTACAAAGACTCCATGCCTTTGAACTATAGTGTTGGCAATCAATACTAAATATACTGTGGACTGCCAGAAAATCTAAAATACAACTAACAAATATGTCTTTGAAATAGTACAGTCAGAATGTTCCTTAGAAACAAGGATGGAGAGAATTTATCACGTGTTTTTGGACATGCTATCAGGAGGGACATCATGGTTGATAGAGTGAAGCATCACAGAAAAAGAGAAAGAACCTCAGTGAGACTGATTGACACAGTGGCTAAAATAATGGGCTCAAATACAGGAAAAATGTGAGGATGGCAGTCTTTCATTGTGTGGTGCATAGGGTTTCTAAGTACAATGGACTTAATGGCACTTAATACCACCAATTGGGATGTCCTGGTCTGGTGCTTTAGCACAAACACTGGATCAGAAAGTTGGTTTGAATGGCAGAGTCAACAGTTGAAATTCAACAGCCTCTCTCTCCTCAGAAACCCTGCATTGGGTCACTATGATTCGGAATAGACTCATTGGCTCTTAATAACAACAATAACTGGATTAGTATATACAGACATAAGATAATGTGTCAAATCTAATTTGTTTTTATTAAATGAAATGCATTCATTTTACTCCAGGCATACTTGCCTTGAACTAGAGCATAGACTACTTATGAATGAGTTAAAATATGTTGTGAGTGCATGCACACATTTTCCTCTCCTAGTGTGGTGCTGTAGGATAAGCACTTGACTACTATAAAAAAAGATTGGTAGTTCAAACTCACAGGCCACTCCTTGGAAACCCTTTACTGGTTTGATATGAATCAGAACAACAATGATCTATTTTGCTCTACAATGAAAGTACATTAACTCAACATATTACTTCATACTGAATTTAAACAAACAAAAATTGTTTCAAATAAGCCTTAAAAATAATATATAAGCTTTAAAAATGTAATCTTATAAATATATTGTTATTGTTGTTGTTTAGCGCTGTCGAGTCGGTTCCCACTCATAGCGAT
>NW_006408939.1:925910-927286 GCF_000296735.1 Chrysochloris asiatica | reverse complement strand
CTATATACTACATGTTCTTGTTGTTGTTGTTAAGTGTCATCGGGTTGGCTCCAATTCATAGTGACCCTGTATAGAGTTTCTAAGGAGCAGTTGGTAAGCTTGAACCACCGACCTTGCAGTTCAAACCAACTTTGCAGTCCAGTGCATTAACCCACAGCGCCACTGGGACTACGTATGTTGTTGTTGTTAAGTGCCGTGGAGTCAATTCTGACCCATAACAACTCTGTATAGGGTTTCTGAGGAGCAGCTAGTGAGCTTGAACTGCCTACCTTACAGTTCAAATGGCTTTGCAGTCTGGCGCATTAACCCACAGCGCCATACCAGGTCTATATATAGATGACATAAAATGCACTCATTACTTATGTTGGAGTCCTGTTGTGGCACTGTGGGCTAATATGTGGGACTGTAAAGTGGTTTGAACTACAAGATGGCCTGTTCAATTGCACCAGCTGCTCCTTGGAAGTTATATCAGGGTCGCTATGGGTTGGAACCGACTCAACGGCACTATAACAACAACAACAACTTATTTTATTTTTCAATCAATGCTCAAAAATAAAGAAGCATGAGAGCTTTGTAATTAACAATGTTGAAAATGTGACATGTAAGTTACTTTGTGTTTCACATTCTATGGTATTTGAATTTATCATGATAATTTAAAAGTCATTTTTCTGTCTCCTATTATATTTACTTTCTGGTAGTAAAAATAAGATTATATGGCACTAGAGGTTCCGGCATAGTTAAGATTTCAGTAATTTACACTTTGTCTTAGTCCACTTCTGCTCACAGGAGCCAGAATCATGGTAGGTGTTACTGAGATATAAAATTCTTTGTTCCTCAATTAACTATCTCATTGTTCTACATTTGGCAGTTACAATAGTTAAAAATTAACTAGCTGATTCATTGCCCATTAATGACATACATGGAGCAGTCACAAACACTGAGATGTAACGTGAGAGTAGTAATGCTGGCAGTGATCATTCAGGATTCCAAAGGTTTGGCAGTTAGATAACGATGCAATTTAGCAGCTGTGTAGTGGAAGAAATGAAGAAATCAAAGAGCTTAACAGAAACTTACAAAGGGCTGCTCAAGTCTACAAAACAAAGTATTATAATGAAGTGTGCTAACACCTGGAGTTAGAAAACCAAAAAGGAAGAACATGCTTAGTGTTTCTCAAGCTTAAAGAACTGGAGAAGAAATTTAAACCTCAATTTGAAATACTGAAGGATTCTATGGCAAAATATTAAATGATGCAGAAAGCATCAAAATAAGATTGAAGATATACATACACAGAGCCACTGTACCCAAAGAAATGGTTGATGTTAAACTATTTAAAGAGATAGTAGATGATCAAGAACCAGTGGTAATGAAGAAGTCCA
>NW_006408939.1:912831-921901 GCF_000296735.1 Chrysochloris asiatica | reverse complement strand
GCAGGACCCTACCCATAGAAACAATGACGCCAGAGATGGAGGCAGAGATGATGACATGGAGAGATGGAGTGGCTGGAGAGTTTAGACCAGAGGGAGAGGGACTGTGTACTGACGACCAGGGGTGGGGGGCAGGCTTTCAGGGTATACCCTTTGGTTGGTTGATGATATATGAAGGAGATTGTAACCATGGCAATGAAATGATATATGATAGGATGAATGCAAAACTAATGTTCTCCCATGTAAACTATCACATAATTCACAATAAAACATTTTAAAAAAGGAGTATTGAGTATACCATGGAAAACAAATCACTTATGGAAGAAATAACATCTGAACGCCCCTTAGAAGTGAGAATGGAGATGCTTCAGCTCATTTAGTTTGGCCACAGTAGCACATTATCACGAAAGGTCAGTTGCTAGAAAAGGACATCATATTTGGTGAAGTAGAAGGTCCACAAAATTAAGGGAAACCTTTAATGAAATAGACACAATAGCCAAGTAATGGTCTCAAAGTATTCAAGGACCAAGAAGACAGCACAAGACAAGACAATAATTTATTTCTGTTATACATTAAGTCCCCATGAGTCTGAGCTAACTGGAGGGCTACTAACAACACGTGGTCACCAACAAAATAAATAAATAAATAAATGTATGTGTATATTTATTTTTATTTTACTTTTTTAACACTCCATTAAGAATCAAGTCAGCCTTGCTAACATGTAATCTTTCACTTTTCTGTCAATCATGATTCCTGTTCACATCAGGAGCTTCCTTGGGGGATGCATTAAACTACACAAAAATGTTTAAGTCAGTTCTACCCAAAAATCATTCTGCTATGATGCAGAAGAAAGCTTACCTAGAGTTTGGGCAGCTGCCTTATCCAATGTCTTGTTGTATTCTCATTGTCACTGTCCAACCAGAGTACCAGTCATGCTTTCCGTCCTGCAGGTTATAGTCAGAGCTCCTGCAGCATACATTTATGGTGGTCTATATAACAGAAATGAGAATATTTCAGGAGAAATGCATGTGGGCAAGGACAAAGGGAGAGAAGATGTTCTTTCACATGTGCCATTTCTACACTCATTCCATGTCAGAGCATGCTGCTTAAAATTGGAGCATCCTCCAACTTCAACCAGTACTTCCCATCTAAGGCCAAGATGTGTGAAACTGGTATTTGTTCCCAAAGGAACCTTTCCTAAGATCTGCAACTTACATTCAAGGTCTTTCCTCACTCTCCTAATTGTATATAGTTTCTCATGGTTGGCTGGTTTCTTTATCTTCTGAAATCCTGTCAGTTTCTGATTTTGCTGAACCCCTTAAACTTAGGCATTATTCAGCCTTTTTTTTTTCATAGATTTTTTATGAACACAATTTTCATTTATATGGAATAAATACCCAGAAGTACAATACATGAATCATATGCTAGGTACGTGTTTATAGTTTTAAGAAGCTGTCAACTGTTTTCCCATCTGGCTGTACCATTTTATATTCTTCCTAATATTCTATGATTGATACAGCCTCTCTATATCTTGAGCTGAATTTTGATGTTGTTACCCTTTTTTAGTACCTATTCTGATAGGGGTATAGTGATGTCACACTGTAATTTCAATTTACATTTCCCTGGAGTCCTGATGTGGTGCTGTAGGTAGGGCAAGCACTGGACTGCTAACTATAAGGTCACCAGTTCAGATTCACTAGTTGTTCCTCAGAATCCCTATACAGGGATGCTAGAAATCGGAAACAACTTGATGACACCTAACAACAACAACAAAGAGTAGTATCTAGTGGTGATTTAAATTTTTTAATAAATAAAACAACTGAGTTGATTCTGACTCATAATGACCCTGGTGGCAGAGTAAAGTTGCTCCACAGGTTTTCCATGGCTGTGAATCTTTATGGAAGCAAACTTCTTCAACTTTCTTCTATAAAGCTTCTGGTGGGTTTGAACCCTCAACTTTCAGGTTAGCAGTTCAACAATTACCAGTTCACTGAGCATCTATGGCTCTTAAATAAAACTAAAAATTGATTTGTATCAAAAGACTAAAAAAAAAATCAGAAATTGTTAAATATGTGCCTGTAAACTGTAATTAAGAGATTAAGCCCATCTGTAATATAAATATGTTAAAAATTATTGAGTCATTAACGAATACTAAGTAACTTCCTCTATTGCTGAGTATTTATTTTCAACATATCAGAACAAATGATCTAATTTTTTTGGTTGATTAATCATATCATTGTAAAAAAAAAAAAATAATAAAGGACTTTAATTTAAATCTATGAACCAATTACTAAGGCAATGGTAATTCAGTGGAGATCTGGGTCCAATTCCCATCAAATACACCAGTAGGGGCTGGAGTATTGTTATAACGCTGAACATTTTTCAGCATTGTTTTGAAACCAAGGATTAGGAAGAAAAACCTGACAATCTGTTTCCTAAAACTCAGCCAGTGAAAAATCGTGGGATTGCAACCCATCATGAGAATGGTGCAGGACCAGGTAGCATTTCATGTCATAAATTAGAACTGTTTGGTGGTAGCTAACAACAACATGAATCAATTGGTGTGATAAGGCTATCATTATTTTAGTTTATAGACTGTATTTGAATATAGTAAAAATACTTTTAAGTACAAAATGTAATTGTAATATTTATGTGGAATCAATAACTTAAAGCCCATTTTTTGGTAAATGTCCAAATAGCACAATTTTAAGCTTTGTGGTTCATGGGGTCAATGTTTCAAATACTCAGTTGAAGCTTAAAACAATGTGCAAATAAATGATTCTGGTAGCAATAATAAAATTTTATTGACAAAAAGAAGTAGTAGGTTAGATTTGACAAAGAAGTCATATTTTGCTGACCTCTAGCATAGAGCACACATTTAATTATATGCTGTATGGATTAATTCAACAAACATTTATTGAACGCCTGTTGTGTTCCCAAAAAGATTCTAACACTAACACTAATCCTGGTGATATGAAACATTTAAACTTTAAATAGATTACTTTATAGTATGAGATGTAAAATAGTAAAGGGAATAGTTATGAAATCTAGAATACAGAGTTTCACAGAGTAGAGATGCTCTAGAGGTATAATAGTGAAATGCTCAGCTGCTAATTCAAAGGGTGATAGCTCACCACATTCACTCAGTGGCTTTGTGGGGTAAAGTCCTGAAGATTTGCTTCTGTAAAGATTGCATGCCAAGAAACTTTACTGCAGCCAAGAAATCCTACTCTGATACACTGTGTTGCCAAAAGTCAGAATCAACTTGAGGGCAAATAACAAGAAAGCCTAGTATGAAATCAAGTAGCCAAAAGATATACTGTGGGGAAAGTTAATAGATAGGGTTCCCTTCTGTAGGGTTACAGCAGTCCTAGGAATCCTATTCAATGCATGGGATTTCATTTAATAAATTCAAGCACAAAACAATGATTTATGTATGAGGCCTTGTCAGTAAGAATAACCCACTAAGTAGGATATGCAAAATCGCTCAATGCACTGTATTTAAGTGCAATTCTCCATTCAGTCAAATCGCCTAATACATTTTGGATATTTATTAACTGAAGCAATGTTATTTTTTGCTTTGAAAATTTCCCCCATATGCCCTGCTTTTATGCACAGAATGATTCCTTATTTATATTTTTCTTAGGGCAGGTGCCAGATAAAATGTAATTTATGAATTTATAAATTTTCCTCCCTTCAAATTTGAGATTTTGTTCACCAAAACATGGTCATTTTCTTAGACAAACTTTTATAAATTTAAAGTAAATAAAAGAAGCACTCTTATATTTGTATAAGCAAAAAGAAAATCTACTGAGAAAATAATGCCACATGGAACATAAAAGTCAAAGTACCCTTGAGTCTTGAGAAACACTGGAACTGGGACAGGAGCCCCATTGGGCCAAGACAGTTATCTCCGAGGCCCATATGGTTCCATCCCTCTGTTTGTCTCTGGGCTTCACTACATTTTTTTCCTGGCAACTTATTTATCATATTCTCTGTGTTCCAACACGGTATAATATTGTTGCTCAAAAAATTACTCTGTCCCAAATCCAAATTCTTGGGACTGAAGATTTGGTTGCTAGTGAGATTGTAACCAAATCCAGTCCTGATCCCTTCATCCTTTCCCAGAAGAACCAAGTCATACACATACAAACATGGCTACAAATACACATGCACACATACATATGTGCACACACACATGTGCACACACACACACACACACACACACACCTTTGCCATCTTCTCTTAGGACAGATGAAGACCCCAAAGCATGAATTCTATAATAATCTTCTTGAAAATAGAAAAGTTTGCTTTGTTCACTGTTTTAATCCCCAGGATATAATTCATTGCCTCAAACACTGAAGTAATCCAGATTAACAGTGTCTGAACTAAAGTGACAATGAGAACAGAGAGTAGAAGATCGAGTAATAAATATTCAGAAGACTGAATTACAGAATTTATGATTAATTGGCTTGAACACTGAGGAAGATGTATGAGATGGAGATGAGGAAGCGCTTTAATTTTGTAGATTCAACAAGTATAGAATCCCCTTAGGAAACATAAGTTTGCATAACTTGTTCATTAGAGCGTAGAATCTAAAATGTTCTTAAATCTTTCCCTAGTGAGTGAGATAAATGTACTGTGTAATGTAGAGCAACACGTGTTCTTTGCTCAGGGAACAGAGTGATTATATTGTGTAGAAATCCATTCTCCATTTTCATCCTTAGCTTTACCTCACACAACCCCCTGTCTGTTTTGTTCAGTGAAGGAAACTTCTCTTGATGGATGCTGGGTTGTCAACAACATTATACAGAACTATTAAAAGAAGAAATATGAGTCACCAAAATTCAGCAAAATGGACCATAAATGCTAGCCCAATTGCACACCACACACTATTTGTATGGTAAAAGTAAACCATTCTTCCCAATTGGGTCAATTTCTCTAGATTTAGAGGTCAAAAACAATGTCTCACCACTTCTGCATCATTACTTCCTTCTAAGGGTCCTTAGTGAGAAATATAGTAAAAGGTTAATAGGCTGGAATTGTACTGAAGCCATCATTGGCACAGGATGGATTCCTTACTGGTAATTCAATATGAAAACTTTCTTTGCTTCTATTGTTGTTGTTGTTGTTAAGTACTGTTGAGTCAGTTCCAATTCACAACAACCCTTTATAGGGTTTCTGAGGAGTGGGGAGTGGGTTTGAACTGCTAACATCGTGGTTAGCAGTACACTATTTATCTTATACAGCCACACCAGGACTCCAATCTTAAAATCTCTATAAGAACAAATGAAAACTTTCTCTTGGTTGTTAAATTTGTTGGTACTATCTATTTGAGTGTGTTTATATGCATGTGTGTATAACTATGCATGGACGGTTTGCTTGTGTTAACAACTCAAAGGTACATCTAACGTTAATCATTTTTCTTCGACTTCAAGTTAATAAGTAAGGCAGAAGATTTTCACCAGGACACATGTCACATCAACAGTAATCAAATGTATAAGACATCTTACTTCTCCATGACATGGATGGAGCTTCCTGCACACTGATCATGTATATGACCTATTAACCAGATCAGGGTGCCTGGGGAAAGTTAAAAGTATACTTTGCTATAAGGGACTTTCACAATACCCTCCTGAGGATGAGCAAGTCTTGACTCCTAAATATTTTATTTCAGGAAGATGTGATCAGAAGTTCCCATTTGGGGTGGGGTGGGGTGAATTTTGTATTCATAATTTTTAAATTATATTCATCCACATTTATTATTAAGAATATACACAGCAGAACATATTTTAATTAAAATATTTCTATATGTACAATGTGGCTATAACTATATTATTAAAAATTATGCAAATATTCTCATCTTCCTTTTCTGTATTTGAATTTGTCCTACTTTATTAATATAAACTCTTTGTCTCCTAAATTTTCTATCTAATCTTTCAAGTTGATATTGTCAATTTGATCCCATTTAGATAGCTTTTGAAAAAGCATAATGTTCAGGGAAGATATTGTTTACTCAATGAGTTAAGCTATTGCATGATATAAAAAATAGTTTACATGGTGAGACCTGGGGACTCCTAAGCCCATGGACAAGAACACAGCCACGGAGGGCTAGAGCTGACAGTAAAGCATCCAGCTATATGAAGGAAGGGAGATGCACAAGAACTTGTAGATAGTAGCCATTTGACCTAGTTTTCATGGCTTGATGATCAGAATTCGAAGAGGAGAAGATTAAAAAAAATTTTTTTTTTTAATAAAGGAAAGAAGTGTAAATTGCTACAGCTTGATGAACTTGATCTATACTTATGGATGTAGAAGCTCAAAATATCAACTGAGAGGGAAAGAGTCTTCACATCAAGTATCAATGCTATCTCCTTGTTATGCAGGTTAGGTGGTGGTGGTTGTTATTGGTTCTGTTCCATGGAGTCAGCTCCAATGCATAACGACCCTGTACAGGGTTCCCAAGGCTGTAAATCTTTACGGAAGCAGAAAGCCTCATCTTTCTCCTAGATGTTAGTTTCAAACTGCTGACCTTAAGGTTTACAGCCTGATTCGTAACCACTATGCTACTAGGTAGAGATAGGCAATTTAGGCATTGGCTACCTAAAATGAGGGGGCAGTAAAGGCACAAAGTGATTGGCTTACAAGTTTTCAAGAGAGAGTTTAGTTTCAGACTGTGTGGGAGAAGGTGAATCCCCACTGAATAGTTTTCAACTTGTCTAGATGAGTCTGGTGAAAGGAGATGGGGATAAGATTCTTACGATTTAATAGTGAGTAATTTTTATCATGACTAATTGAGATTGTTACAACTGTAAAGGTAGAATTTTTGTAATGTAAAGGGGAAGTAGTTAATTTTACAGTCCAGGAAAAGAGGACCCTAAGATCATGAAGGGATAAGAGCATGGGTAGAATGTGGGACCCTATTCAGAGAAGCAGTGACACCAGAGATGGAGGCAGAGATGATGACATGGAGAGACAGAGCAGCTGAGGACTCCAGACTCATGGAAAAGAGAAAGGCTGTGTGCTGGCAGCCAGGAGGCAAATTTGCAGAATGTGCCCCTGTGTTGTTTAAATAATTATGTGTTCCTGAGTGTTTTTGTGTACATCCAAAAACAAAACAAAACAAAGGGAATAGGAGCAAATGTTGTTGAATGATGATACACAGAGGGGATTGTAATCATTGCAATGAAACCAAATACGGTAGGATGAGATTAAAACTGATGTTCTCGCATGTAAACTATCACTCAATTCATAATAAAAACTTTAAAACAATTAAAATTTTAAAATAATAACACAAGTAGATATATGCACATCAATATTCATAGCAGCACTATTCACAATAGCAAAAAGATAGAGACAGTCTAAGTGTCCATCAATGGAAAAATGGATAAACAAACTGGTACATACACACAGTGGAATATTATGCTACCTTGAAGAATAACAAGGAATCTCCAAGCCACTGCATAACATGGATGAACCTTGAGGACATTATGCTGAGTGAAATTAGTCAGTTACTAAAGGACAAATATTGCATAAGACCAAGCTTAAGAAAAGATACCCATACTATAATGAAGAATACATACATACATACATACATACAAATTATGAATATGTTTGATTTCAGTTTTGTTTGTTTTCTTAATGATGTGGTGACAGTATCTGACATCCTCCAGCTTCACAAGTGAAAGGAGAATCAAATCCCTATCAGCCCAAGGCTGATCTCAATAAGGCAGCGTTCAGGCATGCATCCACCTTCCAATCTTTCATCCTGTTCTGACATCAGCTGTTCTGACTCTCATGGAAGTCTACGTTCTGCTGGGTTCAATAATTTACTATAATTACCACACAGTGCACACTGACAATACTGACAGTTACGGGGTCTTATTAGGTAACTTGTTGTTGTTGTTAAGTGGTATTGAGTTGGTTCCAACCCATAGCGACCCTGAACAGGGTTTCTGCGGCTGTAAATCTTTACAGAAGCAGAACGTCTCATTTTTCTCCTGCGGAGCAGCTGGTAGTTTCGAACTGCTGACCTTAAGGTTCACAGGCCGGTTCGTAACCACTACGCTATTAGCAAGGCACAATTTATGATTACAAACAATTCAGGACACAACAATTCTCCAGTAAGGAGCATCTCTTCTTACCCTTACTGCAGACATGCCTCTCTCGATGTGGGATGTTCAGCCTCTGCTTGGCCTCTGAGCTTCTTGGGCAAGTCTTATAAAGTTTATCAGGGACAACTGATAAATATCCAAAGAACATTCCTTGCCTGAAGGCACTCAGTGTTACCGTCCCAGAGCAAGGATGCTCATCACTCTATCTTGTGCTCTGATATTGCTGACTGTGCTGCAGCCATTCTCCACGTGGGGATCTCAGGGTCCAAAGGATGCGCTCTAATCATAGCAAATCTTACTGAAAAGTCTCATTTTAACCCTATCAGGATGACAAAATAAACCACTAATATGGCCCAGATTCTTATTGATGATGAATGTGACACCATTCCTCTTCAATTTGTCATTTGCAGCATAGTAAACCAGGTGATTGTCAGATTCAAAATATCTAATACCAGTCCATTTCAGCTCATGAATGCCTAGGATATCATCATCAAAGAGAACATTTCAAAATCTTGAAGTATAATGCTGTATGTGATAGGATATATCCATATGACTACAAGGAAGACCACTTAACCCCACTATAATTCATATATATGCACTAAAGAAAGTAAAGATGAAATTGGAGAATTCTGCCAACTTCTTCAGTCTGAAATAGATCAAGCATGCAATGAAGATGTACTGATATTACTGGTAATTGGAATGCAAAGATTTGAGGCAGGATCAGTAGTTAGAAAATATGGCCTTGGTGCTACAAATATTGCTGGAGACTGTATGATAGAAATTTGCAAGACTAATGATTTACTATGCCGAGAATGACAAATTGAAGAGGAATGGTATTGCATTAATCGTCAAAAAGAACATTTGTAGGGGGCAGGCTTGCAGGGTATATACCCTTTGCTTGGTTCATGATGCATGGAGGGGATTGTAACCATGGCAATGAAATGATATACAATAGAATG
>NW_006408939.1:908031-909401 GCF_000296735.1 Chrysochloris asiatica | reverse complement strand
CTCAGCATTTCTTAAGTTTAAAGAGCTGAGTAAAAATTTTAAGCCTCAACTTGTAATACTGTAGGATTCTTTGGGCAAAATATTGAATGATGTAGAAAGTATCAAAAGATTATGGAAAGAATACAGAGAGTCACTGTACCAAAAAATAATGATCAATACTCAACCATTTCAAGAGGTAACATATGATCAAGAGCCAGTGGTATTGACAGAAGAAGTTCAAGGTACACTGGTGGAATTAGCAAAGAGCAAGTCTCTGACAACTGATGAAATAAAAATTGAAATATTTCAGTAAACTGATGCAGCATTGGAGGTAATCACTTATCTATGCCAAGAAATTTTGAAGATAGCTACCTGGCCAATTGATTGAATGAGATCCATATTTGTGCCCATTTCAAAGAAAGGTTAACACTACAGAATGCAGGATTCATAAGACATATAATTTATTTCACATGCAAGTAAAATTTTTCTAAAAACAATTTAAAAATAATTGCAGTAGTACATTGACAGGGAACTGCCAGAGGTTCAAACTGGATTATGAGGATATGGAACAAGGGATATCATTGCTGACATCAGATGGATCTTGGCTAAAAGCAGAGATTACCAGAAATATGTTTTATTGTTCTTTATTGACTAGGCAAATGTTTTTGATTCTATGAACTATGACAAATGAATGCTCTCCAACACTTAATTGCATTCATGAGGAACCTATACATAGATCAAAAGGCAGTCATTTGAACAGACCAAGCAGACCCAAAATGGTTAAAAATCAGGAAAGGTGTGCACTAGGGTTGTATTATTTCACCATACTTGTTCAGTCTGTATACAGAGCAACCAATCTGAGTAGCTGGATTATATTAAAAAGAACATGGCATCAAGATTTAAGGAAGACTCATTAACAACCTGCAATATACAAATGATATAACCTAGTTTACTGAAAGCAAAGAAGAGTTAAAATACTTACTGATGAAGATCAAAACCACAGCCTTCAGTATGGGATGCCCTTCAATGTAAAGAAAACTGTAATCCTCACCATTGGACCAATAAATAACATCATGATAAATGGAGAAAAGATTGAAGTTGTTAAAGACTTCATTTTGCTTGGATCCACAATTAACACTAATAGAAGCAAAAGTCAAGAAATAGAATGAAGTATTGCATTAGGCAATTCTGCTGCACAAGACCTCTTTAAAGTGTTGAGGAGCAAAGATGTACATTTTGAGAACTAAAGTGTTCCTGACCGAAGCCATGGTATTTTCAATAACCTTAAGTGCATGTGAAAGTTGGGCAATAAATACAGAAGACTATGGAAGAATTAATGCATTTGAGTTTGGTGTTGGAGAATAATACTGAAGATACCATGGACTGCCAGA